>NC_043014.1:1791008-1858508 GCF_006345805.1 Octopus sinensis
GTGTCTCTCTGCACCACCACCATCACACATAACTCTATCTTTCCCCTCTCACATATACGTCATTCTCTCCCTCTCTTACACACAATCACTGCTTCTCTCTCTCTCTCTCTCACACACACATCACTCAGTGCTTTACTCCGCCACCATCACCACCACACACCCTTGTGTCTCACACACACACACACACACCACTCTTTCAGTCACATGCAACACCACACACACACACACACAAGCAAACACACACACACACACACACTCACACAAGCAAATACACACACACTCACAAACACACACACACACACACAAACACACACACACACTCACTCACACACACAAACACACAAGCAAACACACACACACACACACACACACGTGCACGCACGCATTCCTGTCTGACAGTAGGACCCCTGCTTGATATTGTTCAGAGAGAACATCAAGTACAAACTGGTTAATTAACGATGACTTAATTACACAAATTGAGAACAAGGAAGGAGGGTTGTGATTCATGGCGGATAATAGAGAGAGGCTTTAGCAGCTTCAGCAGAAAAGGATTAAAACTCAGTGACAGCCTCAGCTGGAGCAACATCACATGAAAAGGACCTTAGTATATCACTGGTATTTGGGTTAAAAAAAAGGTGCTGGTGGTAGTGGGTATTGGTTGGAGAAATGAACCTCAATATATAACTGGTATTCTAGGAAGAGGTAGGGTATTGCTCTGCTGGGCCTTAGTATACAACTGGTATTTAGGTAAGAAGGTAGCTACTTGGACCTCGGTATACAGATGGTATTTAGGTAAGAGGGAAGGTATTGGTCTGTGGACTTGACCCCATTATATAACTGGTATTAAGGTAGGATTGGCTATTGATCCACTGGGCCAATAACAGCAGCAGTAATTATTGTTCCTAACACAAAGGGCTTGAAATATGTATGAAGGGGTCAGCCAGTTATATCAACCCCAGTATTTTACTGTGCGTATATTTTAGTGACCCTGGAGGGGTGAACTATAAAGCTGAGGTTGGAACTCGTCATCCTATGCTTTAAGCGTGCCTTCAGGCAAGGCTTTTCTACAGCTGGATGCTCTTCCTATCACCAACCAACAGTTTCCAAGGGAGGTAATAATCTCCCAGTTTATCCAAAGGACAAACAGCTCGGACAGGTTTTGTCTTTTACTTGTTTCAGTCATTAGACTGTGGCCATGCTGGGGCTCCGCCATGAAGAACTGTTAGTTGAATGAATCAAACCCAGTACTTTTTTTTTTCTTAAAGCTGGGTGCTTATTAGTCTCTTCTGCCAAACCGCTAAGTTATGGGGAGGTAAACACACCAACACCTCCCAGTAGTGAAGCAGTGGTGGCAGACAAACAGACATACACATACAATTTCTTTACTACCCCCAAGGGGCTAAACACACAGAGGACAAACAAGGACAGACGAAGGGATTAAGTCGATTACATCGACCCCAGAGCATAACTGGTACTTAATTTATCAACTCCGAAAGGATGAAAGGCAAAGTCGACCCCGGCGGAATTTGAACTCAGAACGTAGTGGTAGACAAAATATGGCTACGCATTTCGCCCGGTGTGCTAATGTTTCTGCCAGCTCGCCACTAAGCATTTTGCCTGGCATGCTAATAATAATAATAATAATAATAATAATAATAAAGTGACCTTCAAACAGGATTTGAGACAAACAAGAAGAAGTAGGGCACTTAATAACAACAGGAACAACATACCTGTATCCAGCAAGAATATTCATCAGTGAAGACTTGCCGGCCCCAGAAGGGCCCATAATGGCTGTCAGTTGACCGGAACAAAACTTTCCAGAAATACTTTTAAGAATAGTTTTTTTATCTGCAAAAATAAATAAGAGAGGATAAAAATAGTTTAAAAGCAAAAAAGAAAAGAGAAAAAAGAACAGAAATGGAATAGAAAGAAGACAAAGAACTGTATTGAATGCTACAAAAATGTGTACTGAATATAGAACAACAACAATGACAAACGTTTATACAACAGACAATTCAACAAACACCACTGGGAAATTATTGTTGTATTGCGTGTTGTGTAGGAGGGTGTATGTATGTTTGTAGAGGGGTGCATTAAGGTATTTGAGGACAGCTTTTTTTGGGTCATTGCTGCATTTTTTGCTAACTTTGTATTATGTTTGTTTCAGAAAATAATAATGGCAGACCTTCAGCTTACTCAGGAAATGAAGAGGCATGATGTTATTGTGGTTATAAAGGCTGAGCATAGCAATTTAGAAATATCTCGATTTTTTAAAAGTTGCCAGATTTTTCGTCTGCAAAGTTTGTAAGGAGTTAGAGACTGAAGATGAAAACGTATCATCAGTATCAAAGCATAAAAAGCATTCTAAACGCTCTGAAATCAGCAGAACACTTGAATTCATCCACCAAGTTCAACAGATCATTGATTACAATCCCAGAAATCCCATGAGGTCAGTTGCAAAAGTTCTCCATGTGTCAGAAGGGACAGTCAGAAATGTTGTCCACGAAGACATCAGATATGTCTTATATGATGAGGAAAGGTCAATTTGTCAGAAAAAACAAAAGAAAATCACTACATCAGATCTAAAAGGCTCTTAAACAAACTGAAAAATCCAGCAGCAGATTTGATTTGGTTTTTCTCAAATGAGAAAAACTTTGACCAAGATCAAAAAGTAACAGAAAAAATGACAGATGGTTAAGTGTAGACCCTTCTAAAGTTCCAAGTGTTATGCATACAAAATTTCCTGCAACTGTCATGGTTTTAGAGGTTGTCAGCAATGAAGGACATGTGATGCCTCCTTACTTCTTTCCTTAGAGTTAACTTCCCCTATCTTGCAATCTCCATCATCTCTATGCAAGATGCTTTTTTCTTTCTCTTTTTTTATTTTTTCCATTCTTCCCCATAAGGGCCACACCTGAGAGGGTTAACTTACAGGGCATCAATTCATACCCACAAGTGTTTTGTGTAAGTTGAGATGGTTAACTCACTGCGCACGTGCTGATAGGACAGTATCCTATCCAGTGACATAATAACCTCACATCAACACAACACTGAAATAGGACACAGGCTGCAGAGGACCATCCTTAATTGCTGGTTCCCTCGTTAATTTAAAAACTGATATTTTAGCTTTCTCTTCAACACAGACGGCGTGCAGCAGACATGGCAAGTTATAGCCTGTTGCACTACGGTGATGCACAATTGCACAGCATTGCAGGCCAGTGCAACAGGGACAACCAGTTCTCAATGTGTTGTTCCACATAACCATCAATTTAAGATTTCGGTTGGTGTAATTAGTTTAATTAAAATACTTGAAGTTTTAGTCAAGACGGAAGTGAGCCAAGAACCGGTCAGTACAGTGTGTATACACACACACACATACATGCATGCACACACACATGCATACACACACACACGCACACACACACATACTCCCACACACACATACACACATGCATGCACATTCACACACACACACGCACACTCACACATAGTTTCGTAATAACAGACCTCATTTAAATTCACAAAAATTCATTGAACTTTTTCTTAATTCCCAACAAAAATCTGATAACATTCATATATTTCTTTGGCAGAGTTTATAAACCAATTCCCCAGACCCTTTCTTCTGGAATGGTTTACTTCCTAAACTGAATCCCTAAATAGCTATTTCCCAACAGGGTTACATTAACAGCCAAATTCCAAGAATTATTCTTTACTTTTCCCAAAAATGATATTCCATTTATAATCCAATGTTTCTGCTTCGTTACCCTCGTGGGACAAATTAATTTAATCTGGCACAAATGGTTATTTTTCTGCTAAAATTCATTGAATTTTTTCCTTTCCCAAACCATTGATGTTTAATTTTTATGAGAACAAAAGGTAACGACTTTCCAACCAAAAAGTGCCACCAATTCTGAGAACAAGAACAAAAGAACCAATCTCTCCAAGAATCCGTAGAATGTTTTCTGCATCACACAACACACAGCTGTGTTTACCGTTGTTGTTGTTTTTATGTCTGGTTTTTCTGTGATGGATTGGGTTGAACCAAACTAATCAAAGCAATATTCCACGGCCATGAAAAGGTTGCAAGATGCAATGAAAATTTTAGGAGAATAAAAATAAGAAATAAGTGGAAATTTTACTGGTGAGTATGTTAAATCATAAGGTACAAAAAGAAAACGACTCTCCTCAGACACAACAGTATATATATATATATATATATATATATATATATATATATATACACACACACACTTTTTGTTTCTATGTATAATTATAAATTATAACAAAAGAAACACTCAAACATCAACAAACACTAATTGAAAGATCATTGAATACTTTTCTGAAAAATAGATTTATTTTCACAAGGCAAAGACTGACAGTGACTCAGAAGTTTTTTTTCTTAGTAAAACTTGGAATTCATTTTTCCTTGCACACAAACACACAATCGGCTGCCATAGTTTCCACAAATCATATTTCTACCTAATTTCATTCAGGCATTGGTCAACTCGAAAATAGAATGAAAGACCTGCCCAAGGTGGCACACAGTGGGACAAAACCTGCGTGTGCTGAAGAATCAAACTTCTTAATGGCACACAGCAATGTCTGTGAGTTGGAGGCAAGACAGACCCATGGCAGAGGGGGGGGGAATGATTCAGGCTCATTAAATTGACACTGGCCATGCTTGTTTCCATCAAACTTGAGGATTTTGACTTTGGTCAAAGATCTCAAGGCTCATGTGGTGACATGTGCTGAAGAAAGAATGAGAAGGATGGTGTATTACAAACCCATCCAACCTACGTTAATAGAATGCGGATTCTAAACAAATGTAGTCAAGTGGTCACTTACAGCAGAAGTGGACAGAAAGACATGACCACAAGGCACAATCAGACGAAATGACAAACAGACAGGCGCAGGAGTGGCTGTGTGGTAAGTAGCTTGCTAACCAACCACATGGTTCCGGGTTCAGTCCCACTGCGTGGCATCTTGCGCAAGTGTCTTCTGCTATAGCCCCGGGCCGACCAAAGCCTTGTGAGTGGATTTGGTAGATGGAAACTGAAAGAAGCCTGTCGTATATATGTATATATATGTGTGTGTGTGTATGTTTGTGTGTCTGTGTTTGTCCCCCTAGCATTGCTTGACAACCGATGCTGGTGTGTTTATGTCTCCGTTACTTAGCGGTTTGGCAAAAGAGACCGTTAGAATAAGTACTGGGCTTACAAAAGAATAAGTCCCGGGGTCGATTTGCTCGACTAAAGGCGGTGCTCCAGCATGGCCGCAGTCAAATGACTGAAACAAGTAAAAGAGTAAAGAGTAGAGTAGACACACACACACACAGTGAACAACCATCTTTCTATTTCTATCTACCAAATCCAGTGACAGGGAAATTTGTTTAGGCCCAGAGCTGTAGCAGTAGAGGATGTTCAGCCCCAGTGCCCTGCAGTGGGACTGGGGCCAAAACTATGAACCTGGAAGGGCAACGTTCTTTAATCGCAGTCATTCCTGCATAGAAAGTGGAACAAAAACAAAGATGAGAATGATACACACACACACACACACCAAGCCAATAATATAGATAGATATGCAAATGTGTGTGTGTGTGTGTGTAAATATATATATGTGCCACTCAACCATAAACACTGCTATATAGGCCATCTATTAAATAACACCACTTAAGATTGGTGTGGTGTGTAAAAACAAATTTCTATATATAAACATCAAAACATTGGCTATATACACACCTAAATACACACACACACACACATTAGAGGAAGATCACATTACTCAACTCATTCTGCATGGGGAGAGGGGAGAGGAGGGGGAGACAAATCAGGAAACTGAACGTTCTCCAGTGGAAACTAACAAAACACTGAAGTAGTAGTAGTAGCAGCAGCAGCAGCATAGATTGTGGTGGCAGTTGTAATAGCAGAGAATGGTAAGAACAACAACTACAGCAGTGGCGGTGGTGGTGATGGTGGTGGTGGTGGTGGTGGTGATGGTGGCATCGTTAACACCTCTAAAACAAATATCTTAATTAATGACATGAAATCTAGGCAAATCTTAACGAGGGCCTTTGTCACCGTTGCTCTTTGAAAACATCAATTAAATACCAGCTATGTACTGGGGTCCAAGTACAGATCCTCTTACCTAAATACTTTGGCCCAGTGGACCAATAGCCAATCTTATCTTAATACCAGTTATATAATGGGGCCAAGTCCACTGACCAATACCTTCCCTCTTACCTAAATACCATCTGTATACCGAGGTCCAAGTAGCTACCTTCTTACCTAAATACCAGTTGTATACTAGGGCCCAGCAGAGCAATACCCACCCTCTTCCCAGAATACCAGCTATATACTGGGGTCCGTTTCTCCAACCAATACCCACTAGTACCAGCACCTTTTTTTTTTTACCCAAATACCAGTGATATACTAAGGTCCTTTTCATACTTCCATGTATTTTTTCTGCCACATTGTAAACAATCCCACCACGACCACCACTGCCACTATTTGCTGTATTCGTAACAATAAACATATCAAAGTGATGTAGTGGTGTTCAACCCAGTACAGGACATGCATTGTAATACATCCTTGAAGAAGAAGAAGAAGAAGAAGAAGAAGAGAAGAAGAAGAAGAAGAAAGAAGAAGAAGAAAAAGAAGAAGACTGGTAACAGCTGTAAATAACAGTACTACAACAACAACAACAGATTAATTAATTAAGCTGATTAGTGAGGCATCATCATCCAGCTGTTGCTGTTAATGATGATGATGATGATGATGATGTCACTTGTGATGATGATGATATAACTTGTGCGGTTGCTACTGTTGCCACTGCTGCTCTTTATGTATAAGAAATAGGTTGTTTATATCTTCCTGGTCACCACTCCTGCTACTACTGATAATGTGTCTATGGTGATGGCCATCACAATGACCGCCACCACCACCACTACAACAAGTACCACTATGGTGGTACTAGTTGTATTACACCACCACAATAAAAAACGACACCACAACTACAACCAATACTACTACTGCTACTACCACTACAATATATATACACACACACACATACAGAGAGAGAGAGAGGGGGAATCAGTGCAACACATCCCTTACTGATAAACAGCAACCTTGAGTTCAAATTCCACCAAGGTCAACTTTGCCCTTCATCCTTTTGGGGTCGATAAATTAAGTAACAGTTGCATACTGGGGTCAATCTAATCAACAGCCCACTCCCCAAAAATTTGGGGCCTTGTGACGAGAGTAGAACAGGATACACAGCAGCTCCCCCTACAAGTTCTTCACTCCTGCTCCAGAGCGTCGGCTGCGGGGTCACTCCGAAAAGGTCTATCCGCGACAATTTCATCTCAATCGAAGGAGAGGGGCTTTCTCCGTCCGGGTTGCGGATCCGTGGAATAAGCTGCCGGATGAGATAGTGAAGATGCCGACGACCGCTCGGTTCAAAGTCTCCCTTGACCACAAGTGGCCTGAACTCTTTACATGAACACCACCCTGTACATAACTCCATGTCCCCCTACATGGCCTTGCTTTTTGCTTTTTGAGCCATAAAATTAACTAACTAACTAATTCCACATGACACATCAGAGTGTGAAGTGTTCAGACGCAAGCAAGGCAGCTCAGTGGGTGGAATTGGGAAATCATATGATAGAAGGCTTTAGGGCTGCTCCAAAATGAGATCCTGGTCAGGTCAACCTGGTCCTGTCAGCCCTTTCTGGGTCAATAGAGATAAATGAATGGAAAGGTATATTCGATGGAATCAAACCCTTTCACCCTGCATCTCTAAACAGAGCATGCATCGACACCGCAGGACAAGATGCAGCAGTGCACAACAAGAAGGAGTTTGAAGAGGAGGATGAAGAGGAAGTGTTTAAGTGTCAGTTGTTTGGTGTTACTGACTACTGTGAAGTAGATGCAGCATCCAACCATCATTTACACCTGTGGTACCTACTTCCGGCCAGGTAGACTGCACAGCTGAGTCATAAGCTGATGGTTCAATACACGAATTGATTGGTTAAGTCAGCCATCACATCTGTATGAAGATTAAAAAAACACACATACACACACACACACACGGATGTGGGTGTGTGGGGGTGTAGTGGACATGAGTATGTCACTGTCCTCATCCATGTCTACATGCATATCGTTTGATTTGTTGTCTCCATGTTAAAACAACTGTAAACCTTGAAATAAAGGAATTCATGCAACACCAGCTACTTTGTTCTTCACTTATCACTATGTGTGTGTGTATGTGTATATATATATATATATATATATATATGAGAGAGAGAGAGAGAGACAGATAGATAGATAGATAGATAGATAGATAGATAGATAGATAGATAGATAGATAGATAGATAGATAGATAGACAGACAGATAGATAGATAGATATAGATATAAACAGTGTGTTCAAAAAGTCTCTTCATCAGTGAAATTTTCAGTGAACAGGTTATTTCAAAGGGACTTTGGTCACAAAGATCACCTGATTTAACACTGCCAGACTTTTTTTCCAAGGGAGCAAGTAAAGGATCTGTGTACAAGAATCACCCGAAAACCATTAATGAACTAAAAGACACAATCATAACCTTCACATGGTTAATACTGTATCAGACTCTCCAAGACGTATTTCAAAACATGTGGAGAAGAACCAGCTTGTGGGTAGTAAAGAAATAGGTTTGACTGGGGTCTGGGAAACCAGGAGGCTGCATCAAGCTCCAGTCTGATCTGGTAGTGTTTCTACAGCTGGATGCCTTTCCTAATGCCAACCACTCCATGAGTGTTGTAGGTTTTGAAAGGGATTATAATACTATCCATGTATAAGAAACTCCCATATTTTTTTAGCCTAGTTTTTGACAAAAAAGGGTTCCTTATACACGTTAAAATACGGTATATGTCAGAGAGACAGGGAAACTGGCCCTATGCTCCTTATAGACTAATATAGACTAACCATGTGTGTGTATGTGGGGCGTATACACACACAAGGCGGCGAGCTGGCAGAATCGTTAGCACGCCGGGCAAAATGCTTAGCGGCATTTCGTCTGCCGTTACGTTCTGAGTTCAAATTCCGCCGAGGTCGACTTTGCCTTTCATCCTTTTGGGGTCGATAAATTAAGTACCAGTTACGCACTGGGTTCGATATAATCGACTTAATCCGTTTGTCTGTCCTTGTTTGTCCTCTCTGTATTTAGACCCTTGTGGGTAGTAAAACAATAGGTATATACACACACAAGCATAGATACAAATACCCCTAATATATACACATATATACATATGGACACTCTCTCTCTCTCTCTCTCTCTCTCATAAAGAGACACCATCATATACACATACACCTTCCCACACACATATATAAATAAGTCAGTATTGCATCATACAAATGTGGTATTTTTGTTGGTTCTTCTGTCCTAATCTGTATTGATATTTCTATAATATGTTGAGTCACATCAGTGACTGGGGGTGGTGGGGAATATTGATTGGTAGCACAAACAGTGACTCTGGTGGTGGTGGTGGCAGTGGTGGTGGTAGTGGTGGTAGTGGTGGTGGTGGTGGTGGTGGCAGTGGTGGTGGTAGTGGTGGTGGTGGTGGCAGTGGTGGTGGTGGTGGCAGTGGTGGTGGTAGTGGTGGTGGTGGTGGTGGTGGTGTCTTCAGTTTAGTCTCAAGGATTTTCTATGTTCTCATCTCTAATTGGTATTTAATTCTTGTGGTGATGGTGTGGGTAGTGGTGTCACAGCAGGTCAGTTCCACAGGTCCATGACCCACAGGACATTTTGGGGAAACCCCATAGTTCTAATACTCCAAATGTATCTCACTCCTGCTGAGTTAAGGGCCATACAGCATACCCTGACATACAGAAAGGTAACAAATGGGTTACAGAAATCTCTCTCACACGCTCCAATTTGAGAGCCCTCGATATAATTTAACCCTCCAGCATTCGGATTATTTATTCATAGTTTTGAACTAATCCTGGATTATCCCATAGCTTTGAGATTTTGGTGATGCAATTGTTTATTTTTCAGAATGACATTGTAGGGTAGGTGTGAGAGATTGGATCCAGCCTGTTTGGACATAAAACAGGTGAAACATTTGGGCCTGACATGACCAGATTAAATGCTAAAGGGTTAACAAAACCTGCTGACATAGGAAAAGGACCTTGTCCCCTCGCCCCCTTTTTAGACTAATTAATTTACCACCCACCACTTTTTTTTTTGTTTTCTTTTCTCAAAATAAGTGGGAAAACTTCAATGAAGAATTTTTTTAATAACATGGTATATGACCCTTTTAATTTAACCAATACTCCCAGGTACCCCAGAACAACAAAGGGATATAGGGGTACTGACCTCTCACACACAAACACACTCTCTCTCCCACACAACATTTCACTGAATCAGGAATATCAACAGAGATTAGAAAACGGAAAACCATCACCGCCACCACCACCACCTCAAGAGTGGGAACAGTTGAGGGAGGGGAAGGGGGAAAGGTTTATTTGCATCTCTCTCTCACACATACACACACATGCACACAGATAGACACAGACATATACGCACTTGTTTTGATTTAGGATTATCAGTAGATTATTTCAGGTCAGCCTCTCGTTAACGCTAATTAATCTCATCTCAGACCAAGCAATCTGGACCGAGTTGAATTATCTATCATGTCTATATGGCTGTTTAGTATTGGTTTGTCTTGTAAATCAAGCTAATCCAGAGAGAGAGAGAGAGAGGGAGGGAGAGAGAGAAAGACAGAGAGAGAGAGAAAGAGAGAGAGAGAAAGAGAGAGAAAGAGAAAGAGAGAAAGAGAGAGGGAAAGACAGAGAGAGAAAGAAAGAAAGAGAGAGAGAAAGAGAGAGAGAGAGAAAGAGAGAGAGAGAGAGAAAGAGAAAAAAGAGAGAGAGAGAGAGAGAGAGAGAGAGAGAGAGAGGGAGAGAGAGCATGTAGTAGCAGAGGCCATGTTAGTGAAAGAGAGAGAGAGAGAGAGAGGAAATATATAAAAAGGAGTCAGAGATAGGAGGGAGGGAGTGTGTGTAAAGCAATGGGGAGGAATGTTAAATGTTAAACTGGAGAAGATGAAATATGTCAGAAGGGAAAAAGAAAAGGAAGAGGTTGTGTGGCTTTCATTTTTTCACAAGAAAACCATTCATAATTTAAACTGGAAAAAAGAACAAAAACAAAAGAAAATAACCCCTCAAAAAAAAACAACAAATAAAAGCCGAAAAAAAACTACAAACAAACAAACTGCAAGCATTGAACGTGAGAACTTGTTGGAAATATACCAAAATATTTTGCTGTAAACAACAACAACAACAAGTATGTGTGGAAGCGTTTAGAGGTCTGGTCTGGAAGGTTCCTTATTTGGTCCTGCATCTCCCCCCCCCCAGTCAACCCACCAGCCAGCCAGCCGGCCAGCAAACCGTTTCTATAGTTCTTCGTAAGAAATCCGGCAGAGATTTGTGTGTGCGTGTGTGTGTGTGTGTGTGTGTGTTCACTATCAGGTGCCATCATGCCTTGCTTGCACCTTCACCCAGCCTCGGAGCCACACGCGCCTCGCCAAACGCCTTGTTGAGGTTCAGCCAACATTCTGAAGTGCGATGGCAACGGAACGGTAAAAGAAAAAAAGAGAAAAAATTGGATGGAATAGGAGGAGGAGGAGGAGGTTTAAAAGGAAAACGGTAAAGAGATGCACAAGAAATGGCTTTATAACCGGAGTGGGAGAACGCAGGATGGAGATGCTAAACACACACACAAACACACACGTTATATAATTTACTCAGACATAAATTCATATTACTACACATTCTATATTGCGCAGTCTCAGAGATTAATTATCTCTCGTTGTTGATAAACTAAAATTATACTACCTACGTTCATGTGCATCTAAGAGTTTTATTCATACATGGTTCCAGGTTCAGTCCCACTATGTGGCACCTTGGCCAAGTGTCTTCTACTATAGCCTCGGGCAGACCAAAGCCTTGTGAGTGGATCTGGTCAATGACGGAAACTGAAAGAAGCCTGTCATATATGTATGTATATATGTATGTGTGTGTGAGTATTGTGTAGGAACAGGCACGGCTATGTGGTAACAAGTTTGCTTTCCAACCACACGGTTCTGATTTCAGTTCCACTGTGTGGCACCTTGGCCAAGAATCTTCTACTATAGCCTCAGGCAGACCAAAGCCTTGTGAGTGGATCTGGTCAATGATGGAAACTGAAAGAAGCCTGTCATATATGTATGTATGCGTGTGTGTGTGTGTTGTGTGTGTGTGAGTGTGTGTGTGTGTGTGTCCGTCCGAACCATCACTTGACAACCAATGCTGGTGTGTTTACATCCCCGTAACTTATCAGTTCGGCAAAAAGAGGCCGACAGAATAAGTACTAGGCTTACAAAGAATAAATTCTGGGGTAAATTTGTTCGACTAAATGTGGTGCTCCAGCATGGCCGCAGTCAAATTACTGAAACAAGTAAAAGAGATACACACATGTATGTATATCTAGCTATCTATATATATACATACATATGTATATATATATATATATATATATATATATACATACACACACATGTATATATATATACACACACATATATATATATAGATATATATATATATATATATACACACACATATATATATACACATGTATGTATATATAAGGGTGTGCTGTAATCTGACTTTGTATATTTGTCTACAGCAAGACATTTTCTCCATGACAGAATTCTATGAAAGGGTTTCTTACAGGTCTGAATATGCCTCAAGCACATTTCAATTGATAACAAATTTGTATTTATATATTTATACATAAACTCCAGCTTTGTGCATGCGTGTGTGTGTGTGTGTGTGTGCGTGTGTGTGTGTGTGTGTGTGTGTGTGTGTAAACCTTGTGTATAGGCGCAGGAGTGGCTGTGTGTGAAGGAGCTTGTTTACCGACCACATGGTTCCGCGTGGTACCTTGGGCAAGTGTCTACTACTATAACCTTGGGCCAAGCAAAGCCTCGTGAGTGGATTTGGTAGACGGAAACTGAAAGAATCCCATCGTATATGTATGTATGTGTGTGTTTGTCCCCTCATGATCACTTGACAACTGATGTTGGTGTGTTTACGTCCCCGTAACATAGCGGTTCAGCAAAAGTGACCGACAGAATAAGTACTAGGCTTACGAAGAATAAGTCCCGGGGTCGATTTGTTCGACTAAAGGCGGTGCTCCAACATGGCCACAGTCAAAATACCGAAACAAACAAAAGAATAACACACATTGCAGCATTTCACTTTGGCTTCCAAAAGTCAAGAAAATTACTTTTCTTCTTTTTTTTTTTTTTCGAAACCTTTTGATACCAAACTCCCTGGGACTCCTTTTGATTCTATTATACAAACTTCCTATCCTGAACTGATCTAAATTAACAATTTCTATCAAAATTCCATGTTAACTGATGTTTCAGATACCATCATACTCATGATAAATGTATTTTACCAAATTCTTTGTTATTTTCAAAATTCATTGAAACAATGTATTTCAAGAGATGGGTTAACATGAAGCAATAATTCCAAGCTGTTTATTGACAACTTGTGTCTTTTGGCAGAATTCCAGGAAATGACTTATTGGTAATTGCTGCACTTGAAAGTGGAGAGTGGGCAACAGAATGGTTTGGAACAGAGAAGAATCTGACCACGGAGGCATACAAGGATACACATCATAGAAGAACGGAATGGATTAAGCAGAGCAGGAGCTTATACAAGGGCAGAAAGTGTCGTTGAAGAGGTCACAGATGTGTGACCAAAGATTTCCGGACAAGGGACACAAGTTAGAATAAGAATAGTAATAAAAGAGTGAAGAATGAATATATATAGTGCGTATGTTTATTTGGCAAAAAACCCCAAAAAAACAAGAATCCTGAAATATAACAATATCTATTTCAATACAAGGTTTCACATCAAGAATCTGGCAACACAAATTTATAAACATATATATATATGTATGTATGTATGTATGTGTATATAATTATATCTATGTCTTTTACTTGCATCCATCATTTGGCAGTGGCAAGGGCGTCATCTTGAAGAATTTTAGTGAAATGAATCGATTCCAGTACTTATTCTACACCTCCCTTTTGCCAAACTGCTAAGTTATGGGGGTGTAAACAAACCAACACCGGTGATAGTAGGGGAACAAAGACACAAAGAAACACCTATATAGATATATGCATAAATATATGCGAGGGCCATTTCTAACTAAGGGGTGAATGGCGAGGTTGGCAGGGTGGTCAAGAGAGAAAGGGGTGGGTGGCTGGAGGGTGGTTGGAATAGGTGGAAAGAAGGGTTGGGAGAGGAAGAGAGCGATAAAGGCGGGGGGGGGAAAGAGTGGTAGCATGGTAGGAAGTTTAGAGTACTCAGTCAACTTAAGAGGGGTGGGTGCACTTGACATTGAGGTTACTCTAAATATTTATAGGATATCAATTGAGAAATAAGACAGGGTGTTATAACTGGTGGGGGGGGATGGGGGTAAACGACAACAACAACACATACAAGCACTTTCTCGCTATCCACATACCACTATGCGCTCACGGGGGGGGGAACCACACACACCCATAAACATGACGCCGTTGCCATACACATAAACACACCTTCGTGCACTCACTACCACACACGCAAAAATTTCACCACCCTCACTACCACACACCCATAAACATACCTTATCACACACACACACACACACACACACATATATACATACATACACAAACATGCACTCACTCATACTCAAGCACACACATACACACACGACCAAAATAGAAACTCCGCATCAAACAACTAAACAAGGAAATAACAAAAAGAATAAAACTAAAAAAAAAACTAAAAATAAATACGAAAAGTAGCATCAAACTGGAAATGGTTTTATATCTGCAACATAAACAACGGAGCTAAAAGAAAAACATTGCAGTAATTAGTAACATCGTTACCAATATCATCATCAACACTATCCCTGTCGTCATCATCATCATCATCAACAACAGCTACACCACACCTCGTTTTATAACAAATGGCCTCGATTATATACGCAAATGATCATAGAATGAAAGGTAAAAATGGTAGAGAAAAGCAGAGGAATCCAGAAATATCCTGGTTGATGTTACAGACAATTGCTGTACATGATTTACAATACATCATCATCATCGTTTAACGTTTGCTTTCCATGCTAGCATGGGTTGGACGGTTCAACTGGGGTCTGGGAAGCCCGAAGGCTGCACCAGGCTCCAGTCAGATCTGGCAGTGTTTCTACAGCTGGATGCCCTTCCTAACGCCAACCACTCTGTGAGTGTAGTGGGTGCTTTTTTATGTGCCACCGACACAGGTGCCAGACGAGGCTGGCGAACGGCCACGCTCGGATGGTGTTTTTTTTATGTGCCACCGGCACAGGTGCCAGACGAGACTGACGAACGGCCACGCTCGGACAGTGTTTGTTATGTGTCACCGGCATACAAGAGAATAAAGAAATCAAACAAAGGACAGACATAGAGGGGTCCCCCACAGTGGGGTTGACAAAGAAATAAAATTGGGGAACAAGCAAATGTTGAAGTGACCATCATGGTAGGAGGCTGGTGGAATTGGTAGAGCATTGAGGAATGCTTGGTGGATATTACTTCTGGCTTTGGGCTCTTTGGCATTTAAACCAACCATATCTGGCTCAAGTATTCTCCTTGTTTTATGCTCAAATCAGCCTGATCAGGCTTCTTGTACCTACCCTACAATGCCTTTCAAAAATAAACAACCATATCATCAAATACTTGATACCAATCCGATCTTGGCCGTTGCCAGCCTCGTCTGGCACCTGTGTCGGTGGCACATAAAAAACACCATCCGATCGTGGCCATTGCCAGCCTCGCCTGGCACCTGTGCCGGTGGCACGTAAAAAGCACCCACTACACTCATGGAGTGGTTGGCATTAGGAAGGGCATCCAGCCGTAGAAACACTGCCAGATCAGACTGGAGCCTGGTGCAGCCTTCTGGCTTCCCAGATCCCCGGTCAAACCGTCCAACCCATGCTAGCATGGAGAACGGACGTTAAACGATGATGATGATGATGAAGATAATGCATGATTAATTCAAAGCAATGTGGATGCGTAAGTCTGACGACTGACAGGAAAATCTGAATGTCAAAAGGTTAAGGCAACGAGGAAGCAGAATCGGTGGAACACCAGACAAACGACTCAGCAGCATCTTTTGTCCATCTTTATGTTCTGCATTGAAACCCTGCTGAGGTCAACACTGCCTTCCGTCCTTTCAAGGGTGATGTAACTGACCAGTTCCTGCCTCCCCCCTCCCAAACTCCCCTAAAATTTCAAGCCTTGTGCCTCTATAATAGAACATCATTTCTTCTAACCCTTTACGTTCAGAGTTCAAATTCTGCTGAAGTCAACTTTAACCTTTCGTCTTGTTTTTTTTTTGGGGGGGGGGGGGGGGGCTGCTATTGATTAATTTTCTTCTCTCATAATTGTTTGGCTAATTAGAATCTATCAGATTAACTATGTTAATCCAACCTTTGCTCTTAACCACAACAAAACCATTAAGCACACAAAGTCGCATATTCATCATCATCATCATCATCATCATTCAGTGACCATCTTCCACACAGACATGGGGGGGGGGGGTGAATAGTTTGACAGGACCCAACATGCTGGAGGGCCACCCCAGGCCCCGTCTGCCTATTTTGTGTTCATATCTACAGCTGGATGCTCTTCCTGGTGCCGACCCCTTTACGAGGTGTACCGGGTGACTTTTGCGTGAGACCACCACAAGTGAGGTTGCCAAGGAACTCAGAAAACAGGGAAGAAACCCTTGATGGAGTAGGGTTGTAGTAAAGAGGGGTGGGATTTTATGTCAGGCGTTAAAAGGTTAAAGTATGACAGAGGGACAGGCACAGGTGCCCCCAGGCCAACTCTGATAAAGCTCTGATACCATCCGACCAGAAGCAGTCTCATTATGACCATCTTATTTTATTTTCAGATGAGGTATATCTATGATACAGCCAGCAATCTAAGGGACAGGCTAGTAATTAAAATGGTCCCAGAACTAGACAGGTACAAAGGTAAAGCTGACCTTAGTGGAATTTGAACTCAGCATGCAAAAAGCTGGGATGGCCACGTAGTTAACAAGTTTGCCTCCCAGTTACGTGGTTTCAGGTTCAGTCCCACTGCACAGCACTTTGTGTAAGCACCTTCTTCTATAGCCCTGGGTTAACCACCAAAAACTTTTCGAGCGAATTTAGTAGACGGAAACTGAAAGAAGCCCACCGTATAGTGTGCCCCTGTGTAAACACCATTGCTAGTCAGTAACCACCACCACCCTCCCCTCCAAGAGTCAACAGTGACTCGTTGACTCTCACAAAAATGTCATATTTACCGATATATAATGACATGATGCACCTAAGCATTAACACTTTGTGACCCTTCCACATTCCAGTTACTAACTGCATGGCAATTACTACTATTACTACTGCTACTACTACTCTGTTAGTACGATGCTGTTACAGCAGTTACTAATTATAACCTAATTCAATCCCTATAATTGATGAAGGAGAAAGTCAACACGAACCTTTTTACAACTGCTGTTAGTTGTAAAACAGGCTCCCTAGTTACCATGGTAACACATCCAAGATGGTTATATACATATAACAGGAACATCTGTGTCAAGGTGATATAAGGGGCTACTGTAGTCTTGCTGGTAGTAGTAGTAGTGGTGGTGGTAGCAGCAGCAGCAGTAGTAGTAGTAGTAGTAGTAGTAGTAACAGCAGCAACAGTAGTAGTAGTAGTAGTAGTAGTAGTAGTAGTAACAACAACAACAGCAACAGTAGTAGTAGCAGTAGTAGTAGTAGTAGTAGTAGTAGTAGTAGTAGGAATATGTACTGGAGGTGAGTGCACTCAGTCAGGGGACAGCAGCAGCAGCAGGCTTCCATTGTCCAGCAACCACAATCCCACAGCAATGCTTTTTTGCCCCTCAGCTACCAGAGTGGTTGGTGTGAGGCATGAAGATAAAAGACCAGACCCACTTCGTATTTGGGGGGAAAAACAAACCCCAGATATATCCCAAACTCTCACCCACCACATAAACTACCCACTGCTTCTGGCTCTAAAACACAAAGCTCTTCGTTTTAAAGTAGACCCGTCAAAATTCAATGTTAATTTATATTCCAAACCTCAGCTTAATAAGGACAAACACATTCTGACAAAATTTTTCATGATTCTCTGAAAAAACAGTGTATGCTAACAAAAGGGTTAACCCTTCGTTACCAACCCAGCTGAAACCAGCTCTGGCTCTGTAGTACAAATGTTTTGTTTTCATAAGTTTTGAATTAAAATCTTCCACCAAACCTTAGTCACAATTTATGTTCCTAACACTAGCTTAATGATAACAAAGTTATTTTACTAAATTCTTTGTTATATTTAAAGTAAATGAAAGAAATGCAGAGCATTTCAACAGAAATATGGTAACAAAAGGGTTAAAATATATAATAGAGAAACAATTCTTAACCCTTTTGATACCAACCTGGCTGAAACTGTCTCTGGGTCTGAGTACAAATGTCTTGTTTTCAAAAGTCCTGAATTAAAATCTTCCACCAAACCTTAGTCACAATTTATGTTCCTAACACTAGCTTAATGATAACAAAGTTATTTTACTAAATTCTTTGTTATATTTAAAGTAAATGAAAGAAATGCAGAGCATTTCAACAGAAATATGGTAACAAAAGGGTTAAAATATATATAAAAGAGAAACAATTCTTAACCCTTTTGATACCAACACGGCTGAAACTGTCTCTGGGTCTGAGTACAAATGTCTTGTTTTCAAAAGTCCTGAATTAAAATCTTCCACCAAACCTTAGTCACAATTTATGTTCCTAACACTAGCTTAATGATAACGAAGTTATTTTACTAAATTCTTTATTATATTTAAAATCAATTGAAAGAAACACAGAGCATCTCAAAAGGGTTAAAGAGATCTAGAGTAAAAGCTTCCATTTAATTTTCATGTTAATTTCTGTTCTAAACACCAGCTTAATAATGACAATTATTTTACTAAATTCCTCATGGTTTTCAAAATTAATTGAAACAAAGACTGAACTTCAGAGTTGAAGTGATCTAAAAAGCTTCCATCAAAATGTCAATTTATGCTCCAAACCCCAGCAGAAACAAAGATGAAATTATTTCACTAAATTCTTGATTGTTTACAAAATTCATTGAAACAAAGGGCATTATATTTCAATAGAAATACGGTAAAAGGGGTCAAGATGACTAATCAGAAGCAAAACAGCTTGGTGACGGCTGCTAGGGTTCTAACATTTTACAGATGGTAAATCCAGGAAACGAGAAAACAGGGAGTAGGAATTATCCTCTAAAAGTGTCAAGTGAAATTTGGCTCAGTTTCTGAACCTGTTGGGATTCCAGTTAACATGGTGCCGTGTTGTATTTTGGTTTCCTCGTTAATTCTTGACAATTGCAATCATACACTCCTGATGTCAGAGAGTGAGGATGGTAATTTGAGGAAATAAGAAAAACTCCCATTCCACCTATTCATTCCGTTTATTTAATCTTTCTTGAGTGAGAAATTTCTTGGAGCAGGGCCTGTATGTATAATATATATATATATGTTCACTGTCAACCACAAATGTATAGCCAGGCTCTTTGACATGTTACATGATCTTTATAAACAGAACGGTTCGGAAGTATGTCTGGGTTATTTTGTAGTCTGACAGACTAACAGATCATTGACCTTGCTGAGAGACAGGTGAGGGTTGGTGGCAGGAAGGACATCCAGCCGTAGAAAAATCTGCATCTACAAATTCTGTCCGACTCATGCAAGGATGGAAAAGTGAGGGTTAAAACGATGATGATGATGATGATTAATTCAGTAAAGACAACTGACCAAGAGGATTAGGGTGTTGGCTTCATGAGCCATAAGATCATGGGTTTGATACCCTGAGTGGGGAATATATTACACTCTTGAGCAAGATACTTCATTTCTCAAAACAGGTTCCAGCAGCTGGAGAGGTGAACCCTGCAGCGGACTGGCGACTGATTTGGCAAAGACAGAGTCTTGCTTTTACAGACACCTCAACACTTTCAAAATGCCAATAAGCGCCAACCTCTGAGTTTGTAGACTCAAAGCAGTAAAAGAAAAACAAAACAAAACACAATTCTCACAGAAATTTTGAAAGATATAATAATGTAAACGAGACTAACGAACGATAAGAATTAGGTCCATAAAACCACTTAATTTCATTGTTTTTGTAACCGTTACTTTTAAGTTTTGTATTCCGCATGAGGTGTGTTCCAGATAGCATTTCAATGAAGAAAGCATTTTTAGAGAAAATAAAATAAATAATAAATAAAATTAAAGATATTAAAAAAATACATTAAATGCACCACACCCTATATATATATAAACAGAACAAAAGTGGTGCCAAACTCTGTACAGTTGAAAAATAAAACCGAACGTAATATTTCGATATATTCTCTCATGGAAATGTTGCCACAAGAATGCTTTTGAAACAGGAGAATTAGAACAATGAGGAATAAAAGACCAAGAGGCCATCAAACGGAAACAACTTTAAGCTGCCATAGCATCATCATCATCAGCATCTTTTAGCATCCATATTCCATGCTGGAACAGTGTGACAGGGTTTGATAAATCAAAGGACAGCATTAAGCTCCAATGTCTGTTTTGGCACCTTGGCTTGATTTCTACAACAGGATGCCCTTCCTAATGCCAACCACCTTACAGAGTAAGAATGAGCAATAAAATACTGACAGACCCATCGAAAGGGAACAACTTTAAGCCATCACCATCATCATCCATTAGCGCCTGTGAAGGACTGCATCATACACCGGTGTCTGTTTCCACATGGTTGACCTTCTTAACGCCAACCATTTTACAGATTGAAGTCTTACATTAAATATCACTACTGTGCAAATGAATGGAGCCCTTTCTTGTTTTGCTCTTTTTACCTTTGTAAAATTTCTTCTTTAAAACCCCGTTTGGAAAATGCCAAATTAGTGCAAAACTAAGTAATTACAGCAATGTAAACCAGCATTTCACATTTTTACTCTGATGGAATTCTTAGGATACATTCCATCTATCCTTCAGGGGGCAACCCTCCACACACACACACACAGCAAATTACTATATATCTTTATTAACCCCTTTTCTTCCTCTCTCATACAATAAATAAATAAAATTGTCTTTGAAAGGTCTACCAATGCTAAATCAGGGGAGTCAGAGTCAGAAACAACAGGTAGCTGGAGTCGGAATCAGAGTCGGTATAATTTTACCGACTCTGATTCCGACTCCCAATATCTTTCTTTTTGAATCTAAACCAGTTATAACATAGAGGCCTGCTCAAAGTACAAGTGTATGCACAAGCTTTATGAGTTATGTAAACCACAATCACTTAATTACATAAGGAGGAGTCAGAGTTAGAGGTGCCAATAGTACAGGAGTCAGAGCCAGAGTCAAAGTCTTTTGTTGTGACTCCACAGCCCTGCTGGATATGTTATTTTTTGAGGAGGAAAAGGGTACTGCCTTGTATTTTCTCGAATATTTATCTCCATCTTGACAGTCCTAACAGCAGGGGGGATCTTTGTAAAGATAACTAGGTCCAACCAAAGCAATGAACTGAAAGATTCCTGTTGTGTGCATGTACACACGCATGCACGTGCGTGTGTACGTACATGGTGCATCTCTGGCCTTATTGGACTGTCACCAACCAATACAACGGACATAGTCCCATTCCCCAAGTCTTCAAGTCTTCACTGCCGTTTCATCTACCATTAGTATAACAGCATCGACTCTCTAGAACTTGCTAGCTACATTCATAACTGCTCCGTTCCATTCCACAGCCAACCCCTCTCTCTCCTCACACTGTCAGCCTTGTCCCAGTCTTACATTGAGGTCCTGGAGACATTTGTTGCTTCTTTAAAACATAAACAATGAAAACCTGCCAGACTTCTTCCTGTCAGAGATCTTCACACCCACACAGTCAACCCAAAAACATTCAACATCATCGTCCATAACACCACTTTCCAAACCGAGGCACACACACACACACACACACACATGCAAGATATACACATACACACACACACAGATGCACTCAGGGTGATATACATGCACACACATATCCACACAAAATATACACACACAAGTTACACACACATGCATGCACACAGATACATACATACACAGAGATACACATGTATGCATACCGATACACACATGCATGCACACACAGATATACAAATGCATGCACACACACACAAGCATGCACACACACACAAGCATGCACACAGATACACATACACACACACACAAGATAGACACATATGGACACACACACACAAACTCAGATACCCATCCACACACACAAAAATATACACACACATGCACACATATTCACACAAAACACACAAGATACACACATGCAGACTTACACACACACACACAAACTCAGAGATACACATCCACACATACAAAAATATACACACACATGCACACATATTCACACAAAATACACACACACACACACACGAGATACACATACATGCACACACACACACACACGTGTCCATCTGCCCCAAACCAATAGTGACATGTCAAAACTGGCAGTTTTTAACCATTTCGTGTTTGATGCCAGGAATTAAAACACGCTTCAGCCATTTCCTTCCTTTGTGGCGTCGGACCAACTGTTACTCTCGGGTTCCCCCAGACCGCCATCTGTCCGTGTGTCCATCCATCCATCCATCCGGCTATCCACCACCACCAACAACAACAACATAAACACTCGTCGATAAATAAGACCACGTCAGAACGACACTGACAGCCATGTTGCTATTTCTTCTCCTGCAGCAGCAACACTAGTTGTAGTAGTAGTAGTAGCATTATTGTTTTTATTACTACTACTACTATTATTATTATTATTAGTAATAGTAGTAGTAGTAATAGTAGCAGCAGCATTATTATTATTTTTATTATTATCATTATTATTAGTAATAGTAGTAGTAGTAGCAGCATTATTATTATTTTTATTATTATTATCATTATTATTAGTAATAGTGGTAGTAGTAGTAGCAGCATTATTATTATTATTATTATTATTATTATTATTATTATCATTATTATTATTATTATTATTATCATCATCATTATTATTATTATAATCATCATCATTATTATTATTATAATCATCATCATTATTATATTATTATCATTATATTATTATTATTATTATTATTATTATTATTATCATTATTATTATTATTATTATTATTATTATCATTATTATTATTATTATTATTATTATTATTATATATTATTATTATTATATTATTATTATTATCATTATATTATTATTATTATTATTATTATTATTATTATCATTATTATTATTATTATTATTATTATTATCATTATTATCATTATTATTATTATTATTATATTATTATCATTATATTATTATATTATTATTATATTATTATTATCATTATTATTATTATTATTATTATTATTATCATTATTATTATTATTATTATTATTATTATTATTATTATCATTATTATTATTATTATTATTATTATTATTATTATTATTGAGTGAGAGAGCAGTGCATGCCATCAAAGTGACACTGGGGTAAAATATACGAAGCCCAATATACCCATCATGACTACCCGTCTGATAAGGGTCCACCAGGCACATGCATCACAACCATATGTGCGCGACATGGTGATCTCATATCAAGATAAACAGCACATGACCTTGCAGGTGGAGCCCAGTTAGAATTTTCTTCAGGTTGAGTAGCCCATCCCGCTCAAAAGGTCCCTGAATAAGGGTTGCTTTAGGATGATGAAAGAACCACCTATGTTTCCAGAGGTAAATTATTCAAACCCCAAAGAATCCCTATTATTATTATTATTATTATTATTAGTAGCAGCAGCAGTAGCAGTAGTAGTAGTAGCAGTAGTAGCAGCAGCAGCAATAGTATCAGTAGTTCTATTATCATTATTAGCAGCAGCAACAGCAGCAGTAGTAGTAGTAGTAATGGTTGTGGTGGTTTTGATCTGATCAAGTGTTGGTGGTCGTAAGGCCAGGACACTGAACAGAAGCCAGCCATCACTTGCAGAAAATGCGACGACTTTTTTCCGCCATCTTGTCGAGTCATGTCATGCAACAACTAAACACAACAGCACAACAGGTTTAAGACAGGGCGGAGGGGGGGAGGGGCAGTGAAGTTGGAAGGAAACCGAACAAACACACACACACACAGATCTTACAGTTAGCACACTGTTTCCTCCCCTGTGTTATCGCACCATCATCAGAGGGGTCTGGCGATGTACTGATAAGAGGCAAACAGTTAGCTTGTTGTAAAGGTTGAACTAAAATTAATAAATTTGTACTTTACACCTAAAATGTACTGAGTTGGATCAAGGCTATGAGAGCGTATATATATATATAATATATATATATATATATATATATCATCATCATCATCATCATCATCATCGTTTAGCGTCCGTTTTCCATGCTAGCATGGGTTGGACGGTTCTACTGGGGTCTGTGAAGCCAGAAGGCTGCACCAGGCTCCAGTCTCATCTGGCAATGTTTCTACAGCTGGATGCCCTTCCTAACGCCAACCACTCTGTAAGTGTAGTGGGTGCTTTTTACGTGCCACCTGCACAGGTGCCAGGCGAGGCTGGCAACGGCCACGGTCGGATTGGTGTAAAATATATATATATATATGTATACACATATACTGAGTGTACAACTGGAAGGGAGACAGACACAGACACAGAGGGTCCCTAATTCTTCATCAGTTACAAACCAAAATGGTCATACTTTGATTCGCACCATTAATGATAAGACTGAGAACTTCCCATGCTGGTGGTGCTTGTGAAAGTCGCAGAGAATTGTGGGCCTCAAGCAAACAAAACAACACAGAGTGGACATACGAAAGCAAAAGAGATGTAATTTAAGATGATGGACAAAGATGAAATAAATAGGAAATAGGCAAAATATGACCTTAGGACCAAAAAGGTAAAAATGGTGGGTAACGCTTAGAAGACATACAGACAGGCAGAGAAAGGGAGAAGGGGAGGGCGAGAGCGCAATGGTTAAACTGGAAAAGAAGTTGAATATTCTTGAATCCACAGTATGCATAAGATGAATGATACAGAATATATACACCCACTGCATTTGCATCATCATCATCATCGTTTAACGTCTGCTTTCCATGCTAGCATGGGTTGGATGGTTCAACAGGAGTTTGGGAAGCCCAAAGGCTGCACCAGGCCAGTCAAATCTGGCGGTGTTTCTACAGCTGGATGCCCTTCCTAACGCCAACCACTCCTTGCCTGCAAAATATTGTAAATGCACACACACACTCACAGATATTTATACATACATATACACAAATGTAAACACATCTATACATGCACATATACACACACACGCTGTTAGGTGATCAATAGAACCACTTTCCCCTTTGATGATTACTTATTTAATTTTTAAAATAGAAACGAACCTCAAAGAAATGCTGCTTTGTCATCGTTAATGGACCATTTCTCTCCCGTTAGCAAATCTAAACGAACTTCATACATATTTATGCATCAAAATCAATTGTCACCAGACTGACCGGTGACCACCATCTTTAACCTTTCACTGTACGAAACTCATCATTTTTTTAACATCCATTATGTACGTTGGCATGGTTTGGACGGTTTGACCAGATCCAACAGGTTCCATGATTGCAACCATGCCCCAATGTCTACTCTGGCATGGTTTCCTTATTTGGATAACATTCCCAACGCCAACAACCTCACAGCACGTATTGGGTGCCTTTTTTTTTTATGGCATCAATACTACTGGGGTCACCATGCAGCTGACATGACTTACGAACCCTTTAACCCTTTTGATACCAACCTGGCTGAAACCGCCTCTGGCTCTGTAGTACAAATGTCTTGTTTTCATAAGTTTTGAATTAAAATCTTCCGCCAAACCTTAGTCACAATTTATGTTCCTAAAACCAGCTTAATGATAACCAAGTTATTTTACTAAATCCTTTGTTATATTTAAAGTAATTGAAAGAAACACAGAGCATCTTAAAATAAATACAGTAACAATGAGTGGGGCCACAGTAAGAGGGAGGGAAGGGCTTTATGCTAGGAGAAGGAACCAAAACAGAACTGCTCTCTTCATCTAGAAGAGGTGCATGGCTATTCTACATGACTATTCATATTGTAGAAAGAAGAGAGGATGGTGTTAACCATTTGTACTTTACATCTAAAATATCTAAAATGTACTGAGTTGGATCAAGACTATGAGAGTGTATGTTCATATATATATATATATATATATATATACATATATATATATATATACATATATATTTATAAAGGAATGCAAAAAATAGGACAAGAACGCAAAACATCCAGACAGTCAGATGATACAAAAAAGGGACAAGAAAAACAAGGATGGGTCATTCGGAGTTTTCTTTCCTCAGTCAAATTCCAGATTATCTTTGCAAGATACAAAATGTGATATTCTGAGATGTTCTACAGGTTTTTTTTTTTTTAAAGATAGGGTGGGGTATAAATGGTAGTCTTCTAGAATGCATGGGTGAGGAGTCGCTGCAGTAAGGTTCCCAGTGGTACAGCAGAACTTGGACATTAATACAGTATGTACATTGTGGTACCCCTTTGTCTACAGATGATATTACCTGGGTAGCAGCCTCCTCGTTGGTTGTTATTCTTTGATGTGAATCCACTCCTACCAGCGAAAGAAGGCCTTCCAGAAGGCTAACCTCAATCATCTTTTGCGATAACCTGACATGGCCCCCACCCATCAACTACATGCCTTACACTTGCAGAACAGTTAACTTCACTCTGAAAGACCTAAATGGTTAATAATGGAATTTTGAAGAATTTAATTTCCACACTAATCTCGATTATGGATTACACACACACACACACACAGAGTCTTTCATTTTTTTGTTCTTTTACTTGTTTCAATCATTAAACTGTGGCCATGCTGGAGCACTGCCTTGAGAGTTGAGTGGCTCAGATCAACCCCAGGATTAATTTGAACTCTGGTGCTTACTCCACGAGGAGTCATTTTTGCTAAACTGCTCTGAGTTAGAGGAATGCAAACAAACCAACACTGGCTGTCAAATCATGAGAACCAAATATAAATCTGTACACACACACACTTCTAATGGGGGGGGGGTAGAGGAAATACATAGGGTAGCATAGTGAAACATATGCTTCGCAACCATGTGAACATTACATATATATATATATATATATATATATATATATATATATATATAAACACACATACTTGCATACACATGTGTGTATATATATATATAAACACACACATACTTACATACACATGTGTGTGTGTGTGTGTGTATATATATATATATATATATATATATAGTAGATACACCCCATGACCCTAATTGTCAGCTTGCTACTGGATCTATGACAAATGTTAACACTTTGGTAATCTAAAATCTAACAAAACATCAAAGAAACATTTATTTTCATTATTGTTATTGTTGTTGCTGTTATTATTATTAACTTTAACAAGCTGTCTACTGCTGCTGCTCCCATTTCTGCAAAACCTGAAACATTCAAGATGTATATTTTCATGCTGGCATTTGTACCAATTCTATAGACGCAAATATTTTCCTGAAAGTAGGTCTTTGATGGCTGCATATTAACATTTGAAGACACCAAATTGACAAGGGTTGTTAAAGCATCAAACAAAATGCCACAGTCTTTAGTCTGATACCTAGAGTCCTGAGTTCAAATCCTACCATGGTCAGCTTTGCCTTTCTGCCTTCCAGGGGTTGATGAATAAAGAACCAACCAATCTAGGACGGTTTGATTGGCAGAAATGTGAGAACAATGGTAGGTTTGATATTTGTCCCAGATCTTTGGGAGACAGTGAAATTTGAACTCAGGACTCAATGAACTGGAAGAAATACAAGGTAAACTACCAGATGCTGATGTTTCGGTCAGTCATCTGTCCAAGACCAATACCAAGTAGGGCAGTATTTCCCCAAATCCTTTCAACACAAACAGCACCATAGCCAGACATGTTTTTGCAGAAGATTGCAAACAAACAATGCTACTCATACAACAGACAATGTTTGTTTACAATTAGTGCTTCATATCAAGACAAGGACACACAGACACACACAAACACACGACAGGCTTCTTTCAGTTTCAAGCCTGAGGCTTTAGTAGAAGACATCTGTTCAAGGTGCTGTGTAGTGGGACTGAACCCAAAAATCATATGGTTAAAAAGCAAACTTGTGAACCACGCAGTCATGCCTATTTCTTTACTGCCCACAAGGAGCTACACAGAGGGGACAAACAAGGACAGACAAATGGATTAAGTCGATTACATCGACCCCAGTGCGTAACTGGTACTTATTTAATCGACCCCGAAAGGATGAAAGGCAAAGTTGACCTCGGCAGAATTTGAACTCAGAATGTAGTGGCAGACAAAATACCACTAAGCATTTTGCCCGACGTGCTAACGATTCTGCCAGCTCGCCACCTTCACACAACCATACCTACAAGGTGAAAAAACCTCTTAACAGAGAATTAAAGAAATTTGGTCTTAACAAGTTTTGGTTGAGAAAATTTCTTAACCTTTAAGTTGGCAAATTTCTCTTGAAATGCTTTCCCTTTATTTTGGTTAATTTTTACATTAAAGTTGTTTAGGACATATATTAATGGATTTTTTTTTTTTTTAAGGTTTCAATCAAAATCACTTTAGAATAAGAAAATCCTACCATAAGAACCAAAGCAGTTCGAAGCGAAGTGGTAACCAAAATTTTGTGTTAGGTCATATTCCAAACACCATCAACTTAATCATCATCATCATCATCGTTTAATGTCCGTTTTCCATGCTGGCACGGGTTGGACAGTTTGACCAGGGTCTGGGAAGCCAGGAGGCTGCACCAGGCTCCAGTCTGATCTGGCAGTGTATCTACAGCTGGATGCCCTTCCTAACGCCAACCACTCTGTGAGTGTAGTGGGGGCTTTTTACGTGCCACCGGCACAGGTATCACAACTACAATTTCCATTTGATTTTGATGTTGATTTTGATTTTGATGTTAACAAAGATATTTTACTAAATTCTTTCAAAGTTGAAACAATGGCAGTGTATTTCCTTAGAAATATGGTAACAAAAGGGTTAAAAGGAACTAAAACCTCTCCATCAACATTTCATGTTAATTTATGTTCAAAAGACCAGTTGACCCTTTTAGCATTTACATTGGCAATAATATGCAACCAAAATATTCTGTTTGTTTTCAAAGCAGCAAGACCCAACCTCAAAGACCTATCCTACAACCTGATTCTAAAAGTAAACAATCAAATCATTGAAATCTCAAAGCTTGGAGAGAATGCATGATTGATGCCAATAAACAAACATTACGTCTGATAGAGGAACCTGAATGCTAAATGGTAAATAAAGACAAACTTATTTTACTAAATTCTTAGTTTCTAAATGAATCGAAACAAGGAATTGTATTTCAATAGAAATATGGTAGCGTAAAGGTCAAACGATTTAGAATAATGAAATGAGAAATATTTTTGTAGGAATGCCCCCTGCATGCATAACATATAGTTAAGTGCAAGAAGGTCATACCTAGTAGTTTAGTTATTCTGGACACAAACCATTTTGTCTGGGCCAACATTTAAACAAATAATTCTTCAACAAAGGAATGAAATGAATAATGGAGTTTTCGAATAGTAATGTGAAGGCCAACAATGGGAAGACATTCAGGTAGAGACACTCCAAAGAAATATGGTAATTAATGACAAACTGGGCCAGTGGGGGTGGGGTTAGAAGAGTTCAGGATTGTTAGTATGTTTACTGACAACAAAGAGACAAGCTTATGAGGAAGACCCATCCCACTCTGTCAATGTGGCACCCAGTCCTGCTAGAAATAGCACTCAAACCCCACTCCACTGTATTAAAAGAAGAAAGGCTCAGATACTATGATCCTAGAAAATAATAACCCCACTGAAAAATAGAACTCGTGTTATGCAGTCCGATCATTTTATTAAGGTACAGCAAATTGGCATGGATTGTTTAGCAGGTCAGGTAAAATGTTTAATGGTATGTTATCTGTCCTTGCGTTCAGAGTTCATATGCCACTAAGGTCGACTTTGCCTGTTATCCTTTTGGGGTCAAAAGAATAAAGTAGCAGTTAAATATAGGGGTTAGTGAAATCAACTTGTTCTCATCCCCCAAAATAGTTTGCCTTGTACCAATACCAGAATGATAATAATACCGCCACCTTTTGACCAGGCTCCCATGGCTTTTAAGGGTTTTTCCACTAGTAACCTTTCGAAGCGCCTCCCCCTATAGGGAGTTTTTACTTGTTATATTTTCGTTGTTAACTTGCATTTTTACACAGACTTTTCAAACGGACAAAACCCTTTTTGTAACTTTCGTCCTCTATTTTGTCCTTACATGCTTTATCTGATTTTTGCTAGCCCTTGTGGCCAATAAATGAATTAATTATTATTATTATCATTATTATTATTATTATTAAGGCGGTGTGCTGGCAGAATCGTTAGCACGCTGGACAAAATGCTTAGCAGTATTTCACCTGTCGCTACGTTCTGAGTTCAAATTCCTCCAAAGTTGACTTTGCCTTTCATAGCTTTGGGGTCAATAAAATAAGTACCAGTTGAATACTGGGGTTGATGTAATCAACCTAACCCCCACCCCCAATTTCAGGCCTTGTGCCAATAGTAGAAAAGATTATTATTATTATTATCATTATTACAATAGTTTCTCCTTGTCATTACTTAGCCCCAGGTCAGCTTTGATCCAGAAACCTTAAGGTTGAAAAAGTTCCAGTTGTGACCATCCCATCATTTCCTCGGATGACGTAACTATACTACACAAGACAATATGCTAACATTTTAAAACAGTGAGGATGGGTCTAACTTTAATAGGTTTGACTGCTATATCTAGCAAACCAAGCAACCACATAGAGGTAGCCATTATCTCATCCTATAACTGGTGTATGGTAGCATTTGTGGGAGCGGAGGAAGGGAGTCTATGAATGGGACGGGGGTGATGGTGTAATTAGAAAATTAACGAGAGGAGGTAATTATAATTATTGCTATGAGCATTATCATGTGACATGAACAGATGGAGCTCAGAGGATTGAACTGTCTTCTGTCATGTTGAAGAAGGCTCTTACATCTGGGACACATACAGGCAGATAATTCTAGACTACGTCCAAAGAAAGCATCACTCAAATGACCGGTGTAAAACCATTCAGAAGGACACACACTGGTGTCTGACCAAAAAGGTGTGCTGTGTCTCCTCTTTCTGCCATTTCTACTACTACTACAATGGCCTTTGTTCCTTGAAGCTGGTTGGAATTTCTGGAGCCAACTTCACATCTACTAATCTACCTGTCTCTCTTGCAACTCCTTTCATCACCCTTGGGTCCATCCTTAGCCCCAGGACCTAAAGTAACATCCACACCCAGTCCTTCTTCTGCAGAATGCCAATCCTCTGGAATTCCAACCCTGCTGGTGTTGACTTATAAATGTTCAAGAGGAACATTAATGGTGTCAGTGACCCCAGCCTTGGAGGGCCTGCAAGTCCATTGGGCACTGCCCCTTTCTCGACACCCAGCAATTAAAAGGAAAAAGAAAATGATCATTCCTCTAGGATATACCTACACCTAGGTATTTCCCAACAAGATCTCTTTAGTCACAAAATGGACTGTGAGGGTCGAAACAAATGTGTGTGCATGTATAGGCTCCGGGGTTAAGAAGCTCACTTCCCAACCACATGGTTCTGGGTTCAGCCCCAATGCATGATAACTTGGGCCCCAGGCCAACCAAAGCTTTGTGAGCAGATTTGCTAAATGGAAAACCATCATACGTGTGTGAGAGTGTTTGTTTGTTTGCTTGTTTGCTTGTGTGTGTGTGTGTGTGTGTGTGTGTGTGTGGTGTGTGTGTGTGTATGTGTGTGTGTGTGTGTGTGTGTATGTGTGTGTGTGTGTTTGTGCTTCTTTGCCGTGATGTAATGTGATAGTTGTAAATGTGTGTCACTGTCATAGAAGCAGTGTCATTCATTTCCAGCATCAGCCTCATCTGGCACCTGTGCCAGTGGCACGTAAAAAGCACCCACCACACTCATGGAGTGGTTGGTGTTAGAAAGGGCATCCAGCCGTAGAAACACTGCCAGATCAGACTGAGCCTCGTGCAGCCATCTGGTTCGCTAGTCCTCAGTCAAATCGTCCAACCCATGCTAGCATGGAAAGTGGATGTTAAACGATGATGATGTGGAAATGGTTGGCCGTGGGGAAAATACTGCTTTGCTTTGCTTGGAAATGAGTGAAAGTTAGAGACAGGGAAGGCATCCACCAGTTGAAAATTTGCTTCAATATACTCCAGCGATCACGTGCAATCAAAGAAAAGTCAACATCGAAATGACGTTGACGGTAATTTACAGAAAATGTATATTTATATTTTGTTTCGGGCCAGTCTCATGTTTCTCAGAATTTCACTCTTGGGTGCATAGGGGCATCAGGCAAGTTACAATAATAACAACAACACACACACACACACACATGTATTTCTGGTTGACTAATCAAGAACTTTCAAGTGAGAGGTGTCACGTGTCTTCAATAACCAGGAGGTGGGTAGGAGGGTAGGAAGGGTGGGGTGGGGAGAAAGAGAAGTCAAAAACAGATTTACTCCATGGATAGATTTACTCTGTCACGATACACCAACTCTATAGTTTGTGTGTGTGTGTGCACATATGCATGTGTGTGTGTGTGAGTGTGTGTATGCACATATGCATGTGTGTGTGCATTCATTACGTATGTGTGAGGGTGCGTGTGCAAGTGTACAACCAACAGCTCTGCTCTTGAAAAGGTTAATTAAACATAAAGATGATGATGATGATGATGCAGGATTAAGATAATGAGATGAATAACAGTAACGAGTGATGTTGGTGTTGGTAACGATGGTATCAGTAGCTATGGTAGTGGTGGTAGTGATGATGATGATGATGATGATGATGGTAGTCAGGAGACAGCAAGAACAGAACTGAAATTAAAGTGAAGCGCTAACCTGTATGTATGTATAACAGTGATTTCCTTACATTTTCACTACCAAAGACCCCTTTTATTTAAATGAGTTTTCCCACAGAACCCTTTTAGCATGCCTTTCCTTATGTGTGTGTGCGTATGATAGATCGTTAGCTCCTACATGCATTTTTTTCTCTCCTTGTTTTTTTCTGTGTATATTTCTGTCGAAGAGCGTACGCTCGAAACATAAAAGACTTTTTCTATCCCTGAGTGCCATACTAATACATTTGTTTGTTTGTACTCCACCTACCTTCGTCTTTTGTTTATTTTTGTAAACCTTCCCATTATATATATATATACGAGTGTGATCAGTACCAGTGTTGCCCTATTGGCACTTGTGCCAGTGGCACGTGAACTAAACATTTGAGCGAGGTCATTGCCAGTGCCGCTGGACTGACTCCTGTGCAGGTGGCACGTAAAAAACACCATCTGAGCGTGGCCCTCATGCCAGTGGCACATAAAAGCACCCACTACACTCTCAGAGTGGTTGGCATTAGGAAGGGCATCCAGCTGTAGAAACTCTGCCAGATCAGATTGAGGCCTGGTGCAGCCATCTGGTTCGCAAGTCCTCAATCAAATTGTCCAACCCATGCTAGCATGGAAAGCGGACATTAAACAATGATGATGATATATATATATACATACACACACACACACTTGTATGTACATCATTGTTGTTTAATGTCTGTTTTCCATGTACAATGTTCATTAAAATGGTTTGCTCAACACAAAACAACAACTCCACCATCACCAATGTTTCAATGTTACCGTTTCTATATACAAGACCAGTTCCAGAGGAAGTTCTTCAAACTGCAGCAAAAACTTGCTAGAAAACAATTTCACCCAAATTTGCTTTCCTTCCATACCAGCACCTCCATCACTACACACACAGAACCTACATCTCTCTCTCTCTCTCCATCAGTCACTCTCAGAATCTCTCTCTCTCTCTCCCCATCTCACATTCTCTGCACTTCTCTCTTTCCACACACAAATCTTCACTAAAATCTCCTCTCTACAAACACCATTAATGCATCTCTCTCTCTCTCTCTCTCTCTACCTACCTATCTATCTCTCTCTCCCATCCACACACATACTGCCAGTGTACATACCAATTTATCTTCGGCCAGAACTGGTGGTAGTAAAACAAGTTTGTCAATATTTCTGCACATGTCTAAAGTCATTTAGCTCCATCATCAGTATGCGTACATACACACTTATATACACATATGTGCCGTATGTGTATGCACACCACACACATACATACACACACACACACACACATACACACAATTCTTTACACTCAATTACACACACACAGTCATCCCTAGATTGTTCCTGATATTTCACACACAAAATACACAGATTCAAAGACTGTCAATTAATGCAAGAATTGTACAGAAATTCTGGAGTGGTGGTCCCTTTCGTTGGATAGGCAATTCCATCTTCACCCAAAGGAACACTGAAGGTGTGAAACCAGATGGGCACTGACAGAAGGATGCTGCTTGTTCACAGAATTTGACTACATGATGTCATCAACTCTAGAGATGCAAATGGTACTGGATTTACTCCAGGAATTCCTTGGTGTCTGCAGAGTTTATACAGACAAATCAAAGACAGAAAATGGAATTCACGAGATTCTCTGTTCAAATCCACTACAATTGTTTCAACTCGTTCTGTTCCTGTGATGCAAGACAACTGATTGCAAAGCATCTCTGCTATGAGCCACAAGTGCAGAATGAGTTGAAACAATTGTAGTGGATTTGAATAGGGAATCTCATGAATTCCATTTCCGGCTTCTGATCTATTTGAGTGGGGGTGGGCGAGGGTGTCAGCGAAGGTATGAATAATATCTAGCTTACCTACCTGTTGACAATATATGAACCACATTGTCTGGGAATGGTATCTGCGACAGAAGAACAGAGGTTAAGTGAGACAATGCAGAAGAATGTTGGTCTCTCAAAGCTGACATTACCAAATGATTTGGTACCTGTTGCAGACAGCCAGGTGAACTAAAGTAATGCAGAATGGCAATTCTTGCACCTGTATTTGGGGAGTACAAGAGTCCTAGCGAGAGTACGTAAGTTCAGTTATCCACCTAACAGCCTTGGCAAGCCTGCGATCATAAACCTGCTCCGACAGGACGAACCATGGGCTAAATAATAACTACTTCTCTCTCTCTCTCTCTCTCTCTCTTACCATTTACAGTACATATTCCTTATTGCACATAAACTTTGGTACAGCTGTCATTGGAATTTAGCTGCTGCCAATTTTGGTTTCTGGCACCGTTACAGACTGTTCACCGACAACTTCACCATACCATTATAGCAACTACCACCACCACTAGCATCACCATTGTACCTGCATTAACATAGTTATGCTACTAATACCACAAATACTATTACTATATATATATAGGTTAAAATATTACTGTAACCAGTACGAGTATCTCAACACTACTAGTTAACTACTACTACTACTACTACCGTCACTACGACATCAACAGGAACGCATACTTATACACATACACATACATATATTCTCATACACACACATATATACAAGTACATACGGACGTAAGTAAACTAGAGATAAAGATCAATAAGTAAACCTATGTTTGTCTATTATTGTTGTTGTAACTGTTTAGCCCCAGGCCAACACTGGCTCAGCAGATTTATGAACAATTATAGTCCACCCATGATCATCCAGTCTGAACCTGCAACATGTAGGTATATGTTACTCCATCATGTCTTTTGTGGCTTTTTTTTAAGGAAGTAGGGTGTAAATTGAGGGAGATTTAGTTGCTATAACCAGCAGGCTGAGACACCACACAGAGGTTTCCTTGCTGGGGCTGTTCTCTGGGGCCTTGCAGCACTTGCATCTGGCAGCTTCAATGATAGACGTGCAAGGAGCGCGTCACATTCCTGCCGCCAGAAAGGCACTCTCAGAGCTCAGGTTCAGGAAAATGAACCGAATTCCCTTGGAAATAATAGCAACAAGTACTCTTTTACTTGTTTCAGTCATTTGACTGCGGCCATGCTGGAGCACTGCCTTTACTCGAGCAAATCAACCCCAGGACTTATTCTATCGGTCTCTTTTGCCAAACAGCTAAGATACGGGGACGTAAACACACCAGCATCAGTTGTCAATCGATGTTGGGGGGGGACAAACACAAACACATAGACATATACACACACATACATATATAACGGGAAGCTTTATGAAAATAAACAAAAGACGAAGGCAGGTGGAAAACAAACGAACAATTGTATTAGTATGGCGCTCAGGAAATATAAATAAAACAAGTCTTTAACGTTTCGAGCCTACGCTCTTCAACAGAAAGATACACAGAGAGAGAAAAACACAGAAAGAAGGAGAGAAAAAAAATGCGTGCAGTAGCTAACGAATCAACATGGCGATCTGATTTCGGCCAGAGGTCAAAGATCAAACATGAGACGCGCGAGGCGAAATAAGGGGAGATATAGGGTTGATAAAAGGGTTGAGGGACCAGCTAAAAGTGCGTGGGAGGGGTCTGGATGTGTGGTATGTATAGGGTTGGTGTATGTATTAGTATGTATAAGGTGTGTGTGTGTGTATGAGAGAGTATTAGGCGTAAGATTGGTCTGGACGTGCGTATGTATGGGGTTGGTGTATGTATTAGTATGTATTAGTATGTATTAGTACGTATTTGTATGTATAGGTGTGTGTGTGTGTGTGTGAGAGAGTATAAGTGCGTATGCGGGGTCTGGACGTGTGTTGTATAGGGTTGGTGGAAGTATTAGTATGTACTAGTAGTATTAGTACGTATTAGTATGTATTAGTTGGTGTGTGTATTAGTATGGCACATATGTGATGTGATGTATGTGTAAAGTCATGTGTGTAGTGAGGAGAAGAGGGGGAGGGGGGAGAAGAGGGGGGAGAGAAGGGGGGGGGAAAGAGGAGGGAAGAGGATGAGGGAAGAGGAGACGATGTGGGAGAAGGCAGGAGGAAGGTGAGGATAGGATGAAAGGGAGAGGGAGGGAGAGGGGAGAGAGAGAAGGGGGAAGAGGGAGGCAGAGGGAAGGGGAAGAGGGAGGGAGAAAGAGGAAGAAGGGAAGGGAGTAGGGTGAAAGGGTGAAGGATGAAGGACTGAAGAAGTAGGGTCGGGGGAGGAGAAGGAGGAAGGAGAGTGAGGAGGGGGGAGAGGGGGTTAGATGAGGAGGGGGGGGAGAGTTGAGACCAATGGCGTATATAAGAGCGAAGAGAGAAGATTAATTCCTGTTCACGCGCAAACGGGAATCCGGATGGCCTCTGTGTAAGAGACAAACCGAACACAGATAGGTGTTGCAGCAAGAGTGACCGGTGGAGCGGAAATGGCGTGAGACCGGTGTGTCGTTCGCAAGGTGGATGTCACGAAGGTGTTCCGCGAACCGGTCAGCCAAGCGGCGTCCCGTTTGTCCGATGTACAAGAATTGCAGAGAGAGAAGAGATGCAATAGATAATATGGTGGAGGTGCAGGTGAAGGAGTGGATGATGGGATAGGGTCGATGGTGGGTGCTAGTGAGGCGGGTGGTGTTGGAGAGGTAAGGGCAAGTGCGGCAACGTGGGCGGGAGCAGGGGAACGAGCCGGGTTGGGAGGTAGGGTCAGGGAAGGAGCTATGGACCAAAAGGTCTTGAAGGTTGTGGGCTCGTTTGAAAGAGGGGAGGGGTCGGTTAGGAAGAGGTGTGAAGTGGACGGGTCGGACTGGAGATGACGGAAAGCTCGAAGAATGTGCGTTGGAGACGTAGGGTGGGTGGTGGGTGGTAAGTGAGGGGAAAAGGGAGGCGGGAGACTACAGGGCGGGTTCGGGGAGAGAGAAGCATGATACACGGTCCACGGACCGTGCTCTGGCAAGGGCGGTGTGGATAGTGGTGAGGGGGTATCCACGTAGGGTGAAGTGGTGAGCCATACGTTGAGACTGAGTCTTTGCTTTGTGTAACAATAACAATAGCAACGACCGTAACAGTTTTGTTATTGTACAAAGCAACAATAGCAACTTGCGAAATATGGCACCAATAGCAACAGTTGTGACTGTTATAGTATAAACAACATTAGCAACAACTGTGTTGCCGTGTAAATAAAGCGTTAGCATCAACTGTGACTGTTGTGGTACAGGCAACACCACCAGTAACAACTGGCTGCGCTGGGATATAGCTGTATATAACACCAATAGCAACAATTGTGTGCGCTGTAGTATAAATAACGCTAGCAACAACTGTATCATAGTGTGGAGAACGTTAGCAACAATTATGCTGCCATAGTATATGGCTTCGTTAGCAAGGACTCTGCCGTAGTGTAAAATAGCAACGTTAGCAATAACTCTATGTTATGATATAAATATTACTATCAACCGTTTGTGTTGTAGTATAAACCACAAAGTTGCCAGAACTGTGACTGCTGTAGTATAAATAGCAATAACAATAGAGGTGTGTGCTGAGGTATAAACAATAGCAACGATTGCATTTATTCCTGTACTTAGCAACATTAGCAGGAACTGTATACTCTTTTACTCTTTTACTTGTTTCAGTCATTTGACTGCGGCCATGCTGGAGCACCGCCTTTAGTCGAGCAAATCGACCCCTGAACTTATTCTTTGTAAGCCCAGTACTTATTCTATCGGTCTCTTTTGCCAAACCGCTAAGTTACGGGGACGTAAACACACCAGTATCGGTTGTCAAGCAATGCTAGGGGGACACACAAACACACACTTATATATATATATACATATATACGACGGGCTTCTTTCAGTTTCCGGCTACCAAATCCACTCACAAGGCTTTGGTCGGCCCGAGGCTATAGCGGAAGACACTTGCCCAAGATGCCACGCAGTGGGACTGAACCCGGAACCATGTGGTTGGTAAGCAAGCTACTTACCACACAGCCACTCCTGCGCCTGTTGTGTCGTATTAGCAACAAAGTTAGCAACCATTGCGTGTGTTGCCGTAGTATATAGAGTAGCAATACCAAACAGTTGCAGTATAAACAACCACAACTAGTAGTAGTAGTAACAGTAGTATTCTACTAATACTACTATTACTAATGCACCATTAAAGACAGTAACAGCAGCAGCAACAACAACAACGGAGGGCAAGTGGTGATGATGATGAAGCAGCGTAAAAGACATCACGAAACCAGAGAAACAATAACAAGGGGAGGAAAAAAATCAATAAAAAACCAGCAACGATTGAAGAAGCAATGTTGTTTATTGATGTGTTGGTATTTCGTAGTAGTAGTAGTAGTAGTAGTGTGGTGGTGGCGGTGGTGGTGGTGGTGGAGGTATCGATTTTGCGGTGGTGCTTCTGGTGGTAGCTTTCGGATATGTGTGTGTGTATGTGTGTGTGATATATATATATACATATATATACAAACACACACATACAAACACACACATACAAACACACACACATATATATACACACACACACATACAAACACACACACACATATATATATACACACACACACAGAGATATACAAACACACACATACAAACACACACACACATATATATATATACACACACACACAGATATACAAACACACACACATATATATACACACACACACAGATATACAAACACACACACATATATATACATACACACACACACACACACACATATAACATACAACAACACACACACATATATACATATACACACACACACACATATATATACACACACACAAACATACTAGTACATATACCACACACACCACACAATATATATACACACACACACACAGACACACATATATATACACACACACACACACACACATATATACACACACACACACACACACATATATACACACACAAACACATCATATATACACACACCACACACAACATATATATACACACACAACACACACAATATATATCACACACACACCACACATATATACACACACACCACACACACACACAGATATATACACACACACACACACACATACACATATATATATATATATATATATATATATATATATATATATATATATATATATATTATGTATGTATATAATACAACCTGTTAACAAAGGGGAAATTTTGTAATGGCTAACCAGAAAATTACTTGAAAGAGCAACTGTTATGAGTGTGTGTGTGTGTGTGTGGTGTGTGTGTGTATACACAAATGCTGGGAGTAAACGAAAGGGTAACAGCCCAAAACCTCAGTGAGTGTATAACACACACACACAAACAAATGAGTCACTAAAAACGGTTTTTGTTATATAATGGAGAGACGAGGGGGGGGAGGAACATTCAGGGGGTGGGGAGAAAATTTGACACCGTTACGGTTTATGTGCGTTAACACACATGCTCTATGTGTGTATACACGCATTATATATATATAAAGGCATGCGTATACATACATTACACAGAGAGAGGGTGGGTGCAATTAGATAAGAAATTAAAAACAAAGGCTGCCAAAATGTTCCAGATTAGAGTTGGAAGAAGAGGAATAAGAAAAATGGTGAATCTCTATTTATAGAAACCCAGGCAGAGACAAAGAGAGACAAAGAAATATAAGGGGAGTGAGAGGGGGGAAGTAAGGGGGGGATGTAAGGAATAAGGGGAGAGAGGGAGACGGCTTCATTAGCATAATTTATTTACCTATTTACCTGTGTTACACTAACCACCTGGTGTACATCAGAGGTGGGCTGTGGAAACACAAAGGAGGCAGACTGGGTAGACGAAGGGTAGCAGGGTAAAATATAAGGGTAGATGAAAGGATGGTGAAGTTGTCGGGTGGATGGAATAACAAAAACAAAGTGTATAAGCGGAAGATGAAAAATTAGGATAAATTGTGGGGTAGACGGGGGAATAACGGGGTAGATAGAGATACCCGTATATAACGGGTAGATGAAAAAATAGTCGAGGTACAAAATGGAGATGTTGATAAAGTGGTCATCTAATTTTAAACGTGAAAGTAAAACCAGTCACTTTAATACGCAGTGTGGGTGGGGACCAATATACATACATGTGGGTGTGTATGTTTATCTGTGTATATATCGAAATCTGTGTGTATATAAATTAGTATCCATCATACGTGTGGGTGTATAAATTCATTAAACAGTTAATCCCTCGCCACATCGCGGTTAATTATCTAAGCTTACGTCTATCCCCCGTGGTGTTATTTTGCATTTATAATAAAATAAATATATACAAATTATAAAAATTAATTAAAAAATATATATATACAGTACAGTACTGTTTCTACTTCGCGGATTTTTACCTATCGCGGGAGACGGGTGGAACGTAACACCCGCGATAGTCCAGGGGTTACTGTATACACATTCAATTATATATATATTTATATATATATATATATATATATACACACACACACAGACAGTCATTCATTGGTACATGTATGTATTTATCTGAATATGTTCGTTTGGGTGTCTCTGTCTGCGCGTGTATATAATTCATGTTCGAGCATATCTGTGTATATATTTATTATCTGCGTGTATACATCAATAACCGTAACTATGCCTGTATGTATATGTCAATATCTAGGTATTTTTGTATATCTATTTGTATGAGTGTGTATATGTATTAATAGAAGTGTCTGAGTGTATATATATATATATATATAATATATATATATATATATATATATATATATATATATACGTGTGTGTTTGTGAGTAAATAAAGATATATGTCTGTACACTCATATATCAATCATCACGTTTTTGTGTGTGTGTATGCGTGTGAGTAAACAATCCAATCATGTGTTTGCTTTGTGTATATATTTGTATATCGATGGCCCATAACTCTGTATACATTTATAAGGTGCGTGTGTGAGTGCGTGTCTGAGTGGTTGAGTCAACTGTGGTGGTGGTGGTTTGTGGAGGGGTTAATGTCACAAAGGAAACACGCAAACTGCCAGCATAAATATAGTTAAATTCCCCACCACGACCACCACTCCGCACGCAAACACTGAATCTAATCCAGTCATCACTTGCAGAGACAGTCACTGGATACACACACACACACACACACACACAATCTATACATACATATATTTACATATACATACACATATGTAGACGCATATATACAACACAAATATATATATATATAATATATATATTATATATATATACAGACACTAGCAAAGGATAAGTATTACATACACACATTATAACACCAACATAGATATATATATATATATATATATATATATATATATATATATATAAATACATACATCTATATATATATACACATATATTATATATAAATACATACATATATATATCATACATATATATATATAAATACATACATATATATATAATACATATATATATATATAAATACATACATATATATATAAATACATACATATATATATAAAATACATCATATATATCTATATCTATATATATATAATATATATAATACATACATACATATATATATCTGTATATATATAAATACTGGATTAAAATTATATATATATATATATATATAATATAAATACTGGATTAAAATTATATATATATATATATTATATATATATATATAATATTATATATATTATACAGACATACACAAGACGAGCAGTATATTTCGTTTGACCTAGTTATATAAGATAATTCACAGAGACAGACAGACGCATGTTATATATATATACACACACTAAGAACCAACAAGGAAATAGTCACACATACACACACGACCTTGCGCATATATATGCATATATATATATATATAAGATATATATATATATATATATATATAAATCTTCATCTTCAGCATCGTCGACTGACATTGATGTTATATAAGCAAAATGCGTCTCCCCGACCATCATATGTTCTTTGAGACCCTTGAAGGGAGCCCCTTGTCTGCAACAGACATTGGAATCAGGTCTGCTGCCCGTCTACGGATAGCTTCACTCCCTACTTCCTACCAGTCAACGAGGCCCTTCTTCCTCTTGTGACTGAGTCATTAATATATAATTAAAATAACGATGGTTGTTTACTAAACGAAGAGGATTTCTACGAGGAATAAAGTCACCATCTCTCTCTCTCTCTCTCTCTCTCGGTACCATTTTAATTTAGGTTACAGTACCAAACACACATAAATATGTACATACACACAAACTCATGTGCTATACAGACAGAATATATATTATATATATATATATATATACACACACACATATATATATATATATATATATATATATATAACAATTTAGGAGTGACCCTTGCTACCCTAATTGACTAATTGATAATATATATATATATATATATATATATATATATATATATATATAATAAGCATATTATATAAACATATATATATATATACACATATATATATATTAAGCATATATATTATATATAAACATAAATATATATATACACATATATATATACATATGTGATCTCTTGAGCACTACCAGCTCAAATATTTTCTCCTCTGTCTTCCCTCCTTGGGATCTTTCCTTCTTGTTTCCGACGAAGAGCTCCGCTCGAAACGTTAAACCCTCCTTCCCTGAGCGTCAATAATACTTTAATTGTTCCACGTCCTGCGTTGCTGTGTTTTTTTCTCTTTTTTTCTGTGTTTTCTTGTTTGGATTAACTATATATATATATATATATATATATATATATATACATACACACATATATATATATATAAGCTTATATATATATACACATATATATAAACATAAATATATATATACACATATATATATATACATATATATATATATATATATACACATATATATATAAACATAAATATATATATATATATAAACATAAATATATGTATACACATATATAAACATATATATATACATACATATATATACATATACATATATATACACATATATACATACATACATACTAACATTTACTACATAAAATACATACATATTCATACATACATATACATAAATACATATATATATATATATATATATATATAGATATATATATATATATATATATATTAGGGAAGGTGTTTATAAGCCATTTAAAAGCACACAAGACCCGTCAGAGCCACTTCAACATTTAAATTTAATTTTCGAAATATTTTCGTCGCTTTCAGACCGCGACCTCTTCACTGACAAAATGCCGAGCTGCATATACAGATGTATATACAAATCCACACACACACACACACATATATATATATACAACACACACACACGCACATTATATACCCGTGTATAGCTATATATCTGTGTAATATGAGGCACTTCATTGTGTGTGTGTGTGTGCGAGAGAGAGGAACAAAGAAAGAAACCATGTCCTACATCAAATGTATATCCGGCTCTCCATTGATATATTCTAATTCATCAAAGAGTGTATATTCACTGACACACTATAGTTCTATTGTGTTTCGCAATTGAAAGTCAATTGTTGGTCAATTAGTACATGGTGGAAGCGTGAGAGTAGAGGTTGACTCCGTTCTCCACGTCGTCCTTTAATATTTTCAAGTCCCTAATTTCAATTATTTTAATCTTTGCATGGGTCCACCTTTGTCATGAATCTTAGGTAATGATCGAAAGGGTCCGATCACGAAATGAAGAGTTCCTCCAAAGGATCTCTGCAATAATATTACTCGAGCAGGATACGTAGCTCGGGGATCAGGAAGTTTCTCCAGGTCGAGCCGCTCTACTTCAAGGCAATTGAGAAGTTATAGATCCGGTACCACAGGCATGGGATTGGAATATTGCAGGAAACGATCGCAAGACTGATTCTTCAAGCTGAGCCAATTGGCAGGAGACCGAAAGGTAAAACCAAGAACGAGATGGACTATGGAGAATCTCCAAAGTCTCAATTGGTCAGGTTTGGGAAAGCCTAATTCCAGGAAAGCCAATGGCGGTCGCTTGTGATAAGATCCTATGGAGGGGTTGCTTGAGGAATCTAACCCCCAAGACCCTCCTGAGCGGTGTTGGACGAGATCCACAGGTTCCCCTGATGGAACAACAAATGGATCGTCAAAGCAACATAGTTAAGGAGTGTACAACACAAAGATTTGAATCCACTCCATCCCATAAAAAGATAAAGAAATAGTATTTTTCACAAAATAGGTCGACTTCAGATTTTCTTCTCAACTTCAGATTATAAAAAAAAAAAAAAAAAACAGAATTAACAAATTTACCCCTGGGCTGGCGAACTTCACTCCAATTTGAAAACTAAACAAAGAACTGATGTGCCAAATGCAGTTTTTTCTTTAGGGTGGGTTTTAACTGTTATTCTGTGTTTAATCTAGACACTCTGAATAGTAGAGCCATAATGGGGTTTAAATACGAGAGAAAGAAAACAAAGATCGCTGGCACGCAAGTTATTTATTAAATTAAACAGCAACAATAAATGTGCCAAATATGCAAATGAGTTAACCTGGTTAAATAAAGCGCCAAACTGTTACAAAAATAATTATTTCTAATTAAGGCAAACAGCCAGCAGTCAATTATATCAACCCCAGTACTAGATTGCTAGTTTATTTTAACGACCCCGAAAAGATGGAAAATAAAGTTACCTTGCGCAAATTCAAACTCAGAAACTCAGAAAGAGTCGGAAAAATATTGCAAGGAATTTTCCCCGACGCTGTAACGATTGTCGATTTTTCGGCTTCAATAGAAATAGTGGATCTTTTTCGTTACGTGGCACCTTGAGCAAGTATCTTCTACTATAGCTCCGGGTCGACCAAAGCCTTGTGAATGGATTTGGTATACAGAAACTCCAAGAAGCCCGTCGTATACATTGTGCATTTGTTTCTCCTCTTCTTGACATCAGACGGTAACTCAACGAGTGTCGCAAGAATACAAGAAGTGTCTTTGTTACCAATCTGCCAGAGAAACAGGTGAAGGTTGGGAACTGGAAGGGCACCCGACCATAGAAAATCTGCCTCGACGAATTCTGTCTGACCCAAAAGTGTACGTTAAAACAATGGTAATGAAAACCACTAATATATACTAGAAATAGTAGCCAAATCTCAATCAACGGCCAGAGTAGTCTCTTATAAAAACATAAACACGAAATGATCGCAGTAATAAGGGTTAGAGTAAGGATCAGGGTTGGTAACCAGGACAACACAATAAAAGGGAATATAACGATGCGAGTATTTTAAATGGTTGATCATGACTCTACCACGAGACTATTGTTTACACACAAACAGGACGATGACACTTAATTTAGATAAATACGTGACGGAATGAGGTATTTAGATGATATACACACAGTTGTGTATACATACATCTGTGCGTATGTGCATGTATATATTGTATATATATGCATATGTATGTGCATGTATATATATATATATATATATATATACACATATATACAATATATACATACACACATAAATATACACACATACGGGTGTGTGTGTGTGTTTTGAAATGTGTGTGGGGGGGATTGACACCACCAGTACCATCACCAGCACTACAACCTCCACCACCATCACTGCCAAGATTATAATCACTTCTACACCAATCACCACCACCACCACCACACCACAACACACAATCACCTCAACACCACCACTACCGCTCTGACACCATCATCATCTTCATCTTCTTCTTCACCGTCCTGTTGTGGAAACAAGAGATGATAACCAAATATATTTCCTCCCCCCTCCCCCCGTTTTAATTACGCCATCGAAGGCAGAGACGGGATTCGGTGACATGCCATTCTGTTGGCCGTCAGAGAGCAATTAAAGAGGGAACGAGTACAGAGGAGTGTCGAAGAGGAGTGTCGGTGATGAGGAGGCTGGCGGCGAAGAAGATGGTGTCAACGAGACGGGGTCAGAGAGGAGGACAGACAGTCTGTAGAAAATGGGTCAGAGGGAATTGGAGAAAGAGAGGGAAGAAGCGTGAAGGACCAACAGTTTCCACGTGTCAGCATTTCCGGTTGTTGTTGCTGCTGTTTAGCCCCAGGCCGACTCCGATCCAGCAGACCAGGCTAGAATCAAAGAGAAGTTCCATTACAATCTTTCGTCCCCATTTTTTCTTTTATTTTACTTTTAGATCCATTACAGGTGGACTGCGTTATATAACGTGTCTGTCCTTTCGAAAATTAATTAATTAATTAATCAATCAATAATGGTAGGATGTGAGGGAAAAAGAGAAAGATGTGGCTGCTATTTCTAGCCGAGAGAGAGCGCGACGATCTAAAGGGGGTTTTTGGGGTGAAAGAAAGCAATGTTTTTAGCGTCAGAGACAATTTATCAGACACCAGCCACCGCCACCGCCACCACCATTGTCAGTGTCATCACGAGGCTATCACCGCCGCCGTTACCACCACGACGACCACCACCACCACCTGTCTGAGTATGTACGATCAAGGTGAAGGACACAGTCCTTAACACTGTCACCACGAAATAGACGAGGTAATAATAGACCAGTGGAGGGGGTAGAGGGGACGTCGGGTGTAGTGGTGGTTGTGGTGGTGGTGGGGCGAAGGCATTACTAGTACAAGGCCATGATACAACTAACCTACTAAGTGACGCATTTTATCTTCTCCGCTGATAACAAGTTTGAGCGCAAAACACTAAACACAGACAACGGCAACTTGTTGCGGCTGTTTAACCCTAGGTCGAACTAGATCCAACAGATTTATTATAATGACAAAAGGATTCTAACCATGACAAATGCATCGAATTGTCTTCTACATACACACTGTATTTAGGATGATGCTTGTTTTATATTTCATCTGCTTTAGTCATTGAACTGCAGCCATGCTGGAGCAATGCTTTGAAGAATTTTTAGGCGAACGGACCGAGCCAGTACGTTTTTTAAGCCTTCTACTTATTCTATCGGTTTCTTTTATCGGACCACTAAGTTACGGGGACGTAAACAAACCAACACTGGTTGCCAAGCAGTGATGGGGACAAGCACAGGCACAATGGGCGAAAGTGTTTAAGGGTTAGGGTTTTTGTTACGCCAAAAAAAAAACGGGTGGTGTACGTATTCTTTACCTCCGCTAGCGGCTCTCCTTCAGTTTCTGTCTACCAAATCCACTCGGCCCGAATCTGTAGTAGAAGACACCTCCCAAGGGGTCACACAATGAGATTGAACCAGGAACTATGTGGTTGGGAAGTAAACTTCTTACCACACAGCCACGCCTGCCCTATTACTATATCTTTTAAAAGCCTGGTACTTGTTTCTAGCGTTCTCCTTTGCCAAATTACTCAAAAGCTGTTAAGAGAAAAAATATAAAAATGATGTCCTAAGCTGGTGGTGGCAGAAACGTTAGCACGCCGGGCGAAATGCTTAGCGGTATTTTGTCTGCCGTTACATTCTGAGTTCAAATTCCGCCGAGGTCGACTTTGCCTTTCATCCTTTCGGGGTCGATAAATTAAGTACCAGTTACGCACTAGGGTCGATATAATCGACTTAATCCGTTTGTCTGTCCTTGTTTGTCCCCTCTGTGTTTAGCCCCTTGTGGGTAGTAAAGAAAGAGGTATTCTAAAACGGTCGAGAGTCCTTTGAGGGTGGTGAATTGACTGTTATTTTTAGCAGGTTGAGTGACTATGTATTTCAACCTCGGTGTGGGATTTTATACGAAGTCCCTAACTTCTCGAAAGAACTACACAGCAATAACAACTATAAAGGGACCACAGTATTCTATCGGTACCTATTTTTGTCAATTCCGATCGTCTGCTAAATCCAGCCATCAATAAAGACAGCATAAGAAATTAATTACTTTTTAATTACAACAGAAAGTGATTATGAGAGGGGGGATGGTGAGCATGTGACAATTGCGTCACCCCCAGAGATTTTCAAAGGATGTGCAGTGACGTCATATTTTGTAGGTCACACGATTCCAACGATCACGCCTAAATCCAAAGAGGAATCTTAAAAGTACAATATTGTAGCTTAACCCCAGATTGGCTAAGAATAAAGTCAATCCAACCGTGACAACCTTGTCTTTTCCCTATCTGTAAGGCACCCCAGAACTAATCCCTATATTGTACAACGTGTCCTTTTGTAAGATGGTAACGTGTGTTCGAGGAAGGGCTGGCTGTTGTTTTTAGCATTTAGAGCGACCATATACAGGCGCCCACGTTGGGTGGAACGAACTTATGTGATGAGTGTAAGTCACTTGACAAAAACAGTTTCCTCAAACATTTGTGTGGTTGGTCTGACACGTGACCCACACGCACACACACACTGACACGGTTTTATTTTGATTGTTCAGATTGGACATGATGAACCATATCAATATCACTGGTCTGGGAGACACTGATCCCCAAAAGAAGTCTAAACTGGACACTGGTCACATCATAACAATTTGGGACATACAGATGATCAGACGGGACATTAACCCTATCACTAGTCTGGGAGACATTGACCCCCAAAAGAAGTCTAGACTGGACACTGGTCACATCATAACAATTTGGGACCTACAGATGACAAGACTGGATATTAACCATATCAATGTCTTTCTCTTTCTCTGTAAGTACACACGCACACGGGCTTTTTTCAGTTCAATCTACCAAATCCAAAGTTTTGGATGAGCCATGGATAAAAAAGAAAACACTTGCCAAAGATACGATGCAGTGGGACTGAACCTGTAACCATATGGCTGAGAAGCAAATTTCCTAACCAGGCAGACATATCTGCACCTAGTGGTTTTGTGTGCAGAGCCAATTGTCTCAATGTTAGATGGCGGCGAGCTGGCAGAAACGTTAGCAGGCCCGGCGAAATGCGAAGCCGTATTTCGTCTGCCGTTACGTTCTGAGTTCAAATTCCGCCGAGGTTGACTCTGCTTTTCATCCTTTCGGGATCGATAAATTAAGTACCAGTTACGCACTGGGATCGATGTAGTCGACTTAATCCTTTTGTCTGTCCTTGTTTGTCCTCTTTGTGTTTAGCCCCCTGTGGGTAGTAAAGACATAGGTATTTCGTCTGCGGTTACGTTCTAAGTTCAAATTCCGCCGATGTCGACTTTGCCTTTCATCCTTTTGGGATCGATAAATTAAGTACCAGTTACGCACTGGGGTCGATGTAATCGACTTGATCCTTTTGTCTGTCCTTGTTTGTCCCTTCTATGTTTAGCCCCTTGTGGGTAGTAAAGAAATAGGTATTTCGTCTGCCGTTACACTCTGAGTTCAAATTCCGCCGAGGTCGACTTTGCTTTTCATCCTTTCGGGATCGATAAATTAAGTACCAGTTATGCACTGGGGTCGATGTAATCGACTTGATCCGTTTGTTTGTTCTTGTAAAGAAATGTTTTGTGTGCAGAGCCAATTGTCTCAATGTTAAAACAACAGTGTAAAGCTGGTATTTTTATTGCCCGTACCATAGAAGTTCGTAGACAAGTTTCCTATCACTGCTTTTTAAAATAACAACGTTGGGATATTGTACGTATCAACTCATCAATGGCAACCATTGACACAACATCAAGAAGATTATAAATGTCGAAAGCGGTGGGTGGGGGGGAAACAACAATAAATCAATGATGAAGGGATGCTTGTGATTTGTTAGTTTAAACGCTCACTGGTAGGATGACCACAACAACTTTACGTTGCTTTGTTTGCTTGGGTCGTTAACCCACACAAACAATTATCTGCATTTGTGAAGGATATAACAATTGGAACCTTGAGCAAAGCAAAAAAATTTGACAACACAATAGGGGCTTCAGGGTCATTGACCCTTTAGCATTTAAATTTCTCAGTCTAGTGAAATGCCTATTAATTCCTGTAGTTTTGAATAGATCATGCATTATCCTGTAGCTTTGTAATTTCAAAGATGTGATTGTTTGTTTTTAGAATGGCATTGTAGAGTAAGTGTGAGAGGTTAGATCTGACCAGATTCAACATAGAATAAGATAGAATATTTGGGCTGGATATGACTGGTTTCAATGCTAAAATGTTACACTTAACCTTTTTGTTACCATTATTTTTGTTGAAACATACTGCTCTAATTTAATTCATCATCATCATCGTCATTTAACTGGCCCTCATGCCGGTGGCACGTAAAAGCACCCATTACACTCTCGGAGTGGTTGATGTTAGGAAGAGCATCCAGCTATAGAAACTTTGCCAGATCAGATTGGAGCCTGGTGCAGCCTTCTGGCTCACCAGTCCTCAGTCAAACCATCAAACCCATGCCAGCATGGAAAGTAGACGTTAAACAACAACAATGATGATGATGATGAATGTGAGAATGGCAAATTCTTGAAACTCAGGCATTGGTTAGTTCAGGGCTTTGGAAGAAACAATCAATGTGCCATATATATAGGGACTGATTCCAAACCACATGGTTGCAAAGTGGATTTCTCAACCATGCAGCAATATCTGCACCCATGGTTATGTCCACTTTTCAATGCCTTGCATGGGTCAGATGGAGTTTACTGGGGCAGATGTTCTACAACCGGATGTCTTTCCTGTTGCCAGCCCTCACCTGTTTCCAAGCAAGGTAATATTTCACTCCTCACCCCCTGACCAGACATGTTTTCATGGAAAACTGGAAATGAAAGAGATCCAGGGAGAGACATACTGCTTGGAGTTTATGACAAGCTCACTTGTAAGGCAGTCTGTGAATGGTTTGTCATAACAGGAAAACAATTGCGTAATATTCAGGGTGATGAAAATTCCTGTCTGTCATCTGCCATCTAACTTAATTAGCTGGCTGTAATGAGGATGGACACACAACATGTGACTGCCTCGATATTCTGCATAACAAGAGGTGAGCCTTACGAAGGAGTCTGCTGGTCTCAATGCTCTGGGGGAGAGAGAGAGAGTTGGTTGTGCATATTGTCATTTTTAAGTCATCATCATCATCATCGTTTAACGTCCGCTCTCCATGCTAGCATGGGTTGGACGATTTGACTGAGGTCTGGCAAACCAGATGGCTGCACCAGGCCCCAATCTGATTTGGCAGGATGTTGCTTACATTCTCCAAGAGAAATGCTCCTCATTCACTGGATACACAAGGACCAATGGAATGAAAAACACCCGACACAAGAAACAAATGAAGGACTGGTGACAGTTTAGATGTATGTGTGCAAAGGACTAAATTTTTTGAGTAAACATTCTACACCCGGGTGCCTTCTAGGTGTCAAGTCCTCTCTGCTTTTTCAAGTAAGGTATTTACTCCAGGTCACATTTCATCTGTGGGTAGTATAAACATCACCACAGCCGAAATAGCGACAATGCAAAGAAGCACAGACACATACACGGACACCTTTACTTGTGTCGGTCATTAGACTGAGGCGATAGTGAGGTCGGTACATTAGATCTGGTCCTACAGAAATCGTATTGGTGGTTGTCATTAAAGTTGATTAAATAAATGGTATTTAGAAGTAAGAGAAGTAAAGAATTCTTTAATAAAGTCAGAGATGTTGATCAAATGATCTTGAAAATGGGACATTATCACCTTTTGGTGAGATTCCTGTGATGAAAAAGACGGAAGGGTTCCTGTGAGGCTGGGGGCCCGCTCTGGTGTGCAACATTTGAAGGGTAATAGAAGTGCACAATTGAAACTGGCTTTTTAAGGAACAGAAAGATGTCCACACATAGGAATGGTTATGTGGTTTCAGGTTCAATCCCACTGTGTGACACTTTGGGATAAATACCTTTTACTATAACCCTAGGCCTGTGAGTGGATTCAGTAGACCAAAACTGGAAAGATCACTAGACATGGGTAGATAGATGAATGGACGGATGGAGGAGTGAATGGACAGATATGCTGTGTGTGTGCCTTGTGGTCTTTGACATCACATTGTAATGGTAAGTGAACACTAGTTATACAAGTGCTACCATTCATTTCCAGTCTTCCAAGAAAACATATCCAGCCAATAGGAAATATTCTTTTCTACTCTAGGCACAAGGCCTGAAATTTTGGAAGAAGGGGCCAATCGATTAGATTGACCCCAGTACACAACTGGTACTTAATTTCAGTTCTATATTTAAGAGATGAAGAATTATGTACATTATTGACACTATCTACATTTGACGGATGTTTGTCCTCATCTTGTTTGTTGTTAACACAACGTTTCGGCTGATACACTCTCCAGCCTTTCATCAACCCATGGACATATGGCATAGTGGTTAACAGCACGGGCTACTAACCCCATGATTCCAAGTTCAATTCCAAGCAGTGACCTGAATAATAATAATAATAACATTGAAAAAAACTTTAGGAATGAGAACCCAGGTTCGAAATTTCCCCAAGACACCTGATGAAGGCTGGAGGGTATATCAGCCGAAACTTTGCGTTCACAACAAACAAGATGAGGACAAACATCCGTCAAATGTAAGTAATGTGGTACTTAATTTAAGTCAACCTCGATGGAATTTGAACTCAGAATGTAAAGATAGACAAAATACTGCTAAGCATTTCGCCCAGCATGCTAATGTCTCTGCCAGCTTGCCCATAGGGAATATTAATTTCAAATCGAAACGGTGGAGAACTGGCAATGGGAAAGGTATCCAGTAATAGAAAAAATCCCAACAAAATTTGTCTGGTGCCTGCAAGCATGGAAAAGAGGATATGAACATGTGGATGATTATTATCAGCAACCATGTAGGAATGAAGTAATGAACCTGAGGTATTGAGAGTCTGAAGATCAAGGGTTGTCATGAAGCAGAACAAGGGCTATATGGGTAATATGGCAGGGATATGTTTACTGGGTTTGGCAGTGAGCAAAAATGGTAGGAATTTGAGATGTCACTGAGTCAGTAGGAGAAACAGGAAGGTGACAGAGTTCCGGATGTGAGAGGATTCAACCTCTGTGCCAGAGATATCGGTAAGGGGACGAGGAATGGGTAGAAAAGTGAAGAGGAGGAATTCAATACATGAAAATGTGTAGGGAGGGTCACTTGAAAAAGATTTTAATTAAATGAGATGTCCTCAGTGTAGGACGAGAGACAACTGAAAGCTTGTTAATTGCTGGAAGAGTTGAGGGATTGTTTATAGAATAGAGAATAGAGGGAGAGTAATTAGTGGTGATTGTGGTTGAAATCTGGGAGTGATGGTTGAGTGGTGGGAAGAGGTGACCTTTCAGGGTGGAGATGGAATACTGAATGTGGCAAAGGTGGGTGTGACAGTGTGACCTGGAGAGTAGGGGAGGTTTGAGAGTGGAGGTGGGGTGGAGAATAGGGGCAGGAGTGAGAATGTGACCTGAAGAGTAAGAGGTGAATGTCTGCCTTTACAGCTGAGGAAATGAAGGAGAGGAAGAAGTGTGGCTTGGACAGTAAAAGTGAGCATGAGAAAGGGGATTTAAGAGTAAGGGGTAAATGTGAGTGTGGCCTGGAGGGAAGAGGTGAATGTGAGTGTGGCCTGAAGGGAAGAGGTGAATGTGAGTGTGGCCTGAAGGGAATAGGTAAATGTGAGTGTGGCCTGAAGGGAAGAGGTGAATGTGAGTGTGGCCTGGAGGGAAGAGGTGAATGTGAGTGTGGCCTGGAGGGAAGCGGTAAATGTGAGTGTGGCCTGGAGGGAAGCGGTAAATGTGAGTGTGGCCTGGAGGGAAGCACTAATTTTGGGTGTGAGTAGGAGAGTAAAACTGAATGTAAGTGTGACTAAAAGGAGGAGTGGATGCGAGTTAGGTTTGTAATGAGGTGAGTGAGTGTGTGAGAACGGAAGTAAGTGAGTGTGGCCTGGAGAGCAGCAATGAGTGGCAGTGGTCCTGGTGGGAAGATTACAAACTGTAAAGCACTGACAATTAATTTACAAATTAATTACAACTGTTTTGATTAATTACCTGCTAACCAAAACCCTATCCACAGCAGTCAGTGATTCCGGCTTCCCACAGTCTCACAGACAATTAAATGGTGGTGGTGGTGTTGGTGGTGGAGGAGAAGAAGAGAGGTGAGGGCCAAGAATGCGACAGCTGACACCTTTCACATAGAAACAGAGACCAACAGAGGAGGTTAGTGCCAAAAATGTTGACAAGCTTATCCAATCAACTAATTTTCAGTAATTAATAACAATAATTGTATCTAATTTAAGTAACAAGGCTAGCAAATCTGAAAGGAGAGGGGGTTAGTTGACATCATCAACCTTGAGTATCTGATTCGGACTTTATTGACCTCACAAATAATGAAAAATAAAATTTACCCTGGTGAGATTTGAACTCACGATGTAAACAAATGGAACAGTATAAAGCAATTTTTTCAATTCCCTTTACTCTCTTTTACTTGTTTCAGTCATTTGACTGTGGCCATGCTGGAGCACCACCTTTAGTCGAGCAAATCGACCCCAGGACTTATTCTTTGTAAACCTAGTATTTATTCTATTGGTTTCTTTTGCCGAACCGCTAAGTTACAGGGACGTAAACACACCACCATCAGTTGTCAAGCAATGTTGGGGGAACAAAGCCCAAGGCTATAGTAGAAGACACTTGGCCAAGGTGCCACGGATTTTAAACAGACAATGTTTTGAAAAGACACCCGCAGAGATTGCATATCTGCTTTGGACGACCAAGAGCTGCAGATAAGTTCTGATCTTTGTGGATCTTAAAATGTCTTTTGATTTGTCCGTTAGATTTGCAGACCTTATGGCATACACAGCATTGAAAGGTGTGAACAGGTATATAGGCAGAATAGTTGGTGGAGGTTCGTTTTCCATGGGTCCACAAATGAGAAAGGCAGGGTCTGTCACAAACTGTGCACTCAAAAAGGGTCACTGAGATTCACCTTCTCGATCACAAAATTCTTCTTTAAATCTCTCTTGGGTCTTGCATGTTACCCTGGCCTCTTCAAATGCTTCCACTCCACACTTTTGTTTGTCTTCCATACATGTATGATACATACATATATATATATATATATAAACATCGGTCTTTCAAAATGTGACCTTGTGTGTACCGTTGGCGATTTTTTTTCCTCTGTCTTCCCTTCTCTGGATCTTTCCTTCTCCTATGTTTCTGACGAAGAGCACCGCTCGAAACGTCAAACCCTCCTTCTTTCCTGAGCGTCCAATAATACTATATTTGTTCCACGTCCTCGCGTTGTGTTTTTTTGTGCTTTCTTGTTAGGATTAACTATATGTATATATATACACACACATACACAAGTGAGTGGCCAAATGAAAGCAAAAGGCACTCAACACATTTGGTAATAATGGTTTGATTCAGTTCCAAACGCTTCTTACAGAAAAACAACTTCTTCTGGCTTAGATTATCAAATCTAAGCCTTTACAAGCCTGGTTTCTGTCAGAGTCCAGCAAATCTTTGCATAGGGCCGAATCAAACTGTTTTATTTAATAATATTAATAATAATAATAATAATAATATATACAAGTTGGGGTTTAATTTTAATTAAGCAAAAACTTAAGAATTACAGTTTGTAAAGAAAAAAAAACAAAAATAAATTAAAAGTAATTATAGTCAAAACAGCCAAAGGACACAACTTCAACACCCAAACATTATATGGAGATAAGCAGTTAGGGGTGTGTTCTTTGGTCAGTATAGACAACTCTAGACAGCTTCCTGTCTTATTAGAACTCTTCAGCGAAACAATCTTAACAGAATTTATTACATTTTAGGCAATTAGGATACATAGACATTTTGAATGGAAACGTGAATGTTAACTGGGAGAAATTTCCTAGAGTCTCACTCTGCATAAAGAGCTCACTGTGTAAGCTCTCTCTCTCTCCATATATATATATATATATATATATATATATATATATATATATATATATATATATATATATATATATATATATATATATATATATATATGTATGTATGTATATACACACATACACACACGTTTTACTGGCCACTTTTCCATGCTTGCAAGGTTCAACGAAATTTATTGAGGCAGAAATACTAATGCTCTCCCTGTTGCCAACCTTCACCTGTTTGCAAGCATGGTAATATTTCCCTCATGGCCAGACAGGATTTCATGGAAGATTGGAAAAGAATGTCCCTGCTTATACGACAGTGACACTCGTTTACAGCTGTCATGCAGTCAGGACAAGCAGACATAAACGCGCGCGGTGAGGGGGTGGCTACTTTCAGTTTCCGTCTATCAAATTCACTCTTAAGGATTTGATCGGCCCAAGACCAAGACGTTTAGCCAAGGTGCCACGCATTGAGATTGAACTGGAAACCATGTATTTGGAAAGCGAACTTCCAAACCACACAATCACGCTTAAACACAGAGAGAGAGAGAGAGAGAGAAAAGCAAGTCTCAGAGGCTGACATTTATAAATAATATACAAGTGTGTGTGTGTGTAAATTAATGGATGATCTATAGTCACGTGTGTATGAAAGAGGACCATTTTGGTAGAAGCAGATCAGTTACAGAAGCACATCATGTACTTCCCTGACATATACACACACATATATACAAGCAAAAACCCTCTGGCCCTCAATCTGTACAACCCCTACTTCCACCTCTAAGTAACACTAAGTAATGCCTGTTTAAATTGTTACCACGTTGCAAGCCACATTTTAGGCCTATGTATGTTTCTAATCAACATACTGGTTTTATCTACCATTGTCGGGCAGAAAAGCCATTCTAGATGAAATCCCAAGGGCAAAGAATTGGAGATTCCTTAAGGAAATTATAGGCTACATATGTCGCAAATATACATAGATTTATTAACTAAAACCAGTTGGGGGCCACGTGGTCATTCGGAGGGCCCATTGCAGAAAAGTTAACAGTAATTCTGCTCGTGATTGGAAATGATCTCTCGAAGCCCCATGCCAATGGTAACGAAGCGAAAGATTTGAATGAAAGTAAAAAATGAAAGTAGATTTTCGTTTTTTCAGAATCGTAATCGTACACCTTTGTTCTCCACTGCCTTCCATATCATTCAAGGAACTGCTATTCTAAAACTATACACACACACACAATATCAATATATATATATATATATATATATATATATAAAAATTTAGCAATTAAGGACAACTGTTATATATATATATATATATGAGAGACATCTCTAGATTTCCTCTAAATCGGAATTTTTCTCAAACCTCGGGAAGCATTTCCTGAAGCAGAGAACGAATGGCAAGTTCGACCTTCAAGGGCTGGGGCCCCTTCTATTATCTGTGGCACAAATGTGTTGAGACGATAAAAAGGAACCCATAAGGTTGAGGTGAGATCATCGTTGAGCTGCAGCCCTTCAGTGTGAGATACACGCACCTCAAAACGACAAACCCATCGGTGGAATTTGATTTCAATCCCTGGACGAAATTTGATCTTGGAACACCATCGTCCTTATTTTACCAACCCTGATTGGATTTGAACTCGGAGCGCAGACAAACGAGACAAATAATACGTCATCTCGATCCTCTAACGTCTCTCCAACATTTATATTTTAAAATTGGTAATTATTTTGGTAATAAATTAACGTTGCTCTTCCATGCAGCACTAGACATCTTTAGCTATTATATATATGTATGTATATATATATATATATATATATTATATATATATATAATATATATATATATATATACATATGTGTGTGTGTGTGTCTATCCGCATAATTGCTTCTCTCTCTCTCTCTATATATATATATATATATGCGCGCGTATATAAAGTATATATACAAATACGGTATATAAATACATATAATATATATATATATATACATGCGCGCGTATATAAAGTATAAATACAAATACGGTATATAAATACATATAATATATATATATATATATATCTGTGTGTGTGTGTGTGTGTGTGTGTGCCCGCGAGCGTGCACAAACATCACACATACATACATGTATACACCATCTACACATAATCCTGACGGAACGAATTACTCTCCGTCGTCATTCTACAGCTAGAAATGGCAGCCAATTTCCTACAATCAAAACGAAGGTGAGACGGCGAATTCAATGGCCGTTGGCGACACAAAGTGAAACTGATGATGAGATAGAGGGAAACACTGAGGTCACCTTTGGTCCTTAAAATCCGCTGAATCAGGGTGGAATCAACAACCACGAGGGACGATGCGGTGTTGTGGTCTTCAATCATGTCCAAATGCCGTATGAATGACGTAATTGACCGTCAAAAACAAACGGAAAAACATCATGAATATATACACTGCGTGTGTGTTGCTTAGCCACGACATTGATTGAGGTGGTCTATCTCATCAGCGTTCTAACCGTGACCTTCACGCATTTTGTAATGCTTCTGGTACTACAATATTTAAGATCGGATGTGATTTTAGGAAGAATTTTGTTGTTATTTCCAGCAAACAGAATGACCATGTGGAGGATCGTTCTGGAGTTGGCTTTTGTGTACCGAAAAGGGAACACACACACACACACACACACATCAGACATCCGTGTAGTAACATCTGGGCTGTTAGTCGATTTGGTAGGTAACAAAGAGAAATATATATATATACACATATATATATATACATATATATATATACACATACACACAGCTGGAAGCTAAATGGAGACATAATTAAGGTGCCCTTCATTATATATACACACACGTGGATTATATACTAATTAGTAAAATATCTTGGGCTTTTAGGTGGCCCCGTATTGATCATATATACGTGTGTATGTATGTATGTATATATATGTAAACACACACACATAAATGGTAGAATAAGACATATTGAGGCTGAAATATGGAATTATTTTTTAAAATGTAAGCGAAAATAAAGAATACGCACACCCTGTGGTTGGGTTAGGGTTAGGGTTTAGAGTTAGGATTAGGGTTTTTGGTTAGGGTTAGGATTAGGGTTAAGGTTTTTGTTTCGCCAAAATCGGGTGGTGTACCTTGTTCTTTACCTCCGCCAAAAATGTATATATAATGGTTATGAGGATGTTGAAAACGTTGTATGATATAAAAATTTGTGTGAGATCAGAGAAGGGAATACATCAGAGACATAAAATAAACACACATAAATACATACATCAAAAGAATACATTATACAAACACACACACACATATATAAAATTAATTAAGGGTAGAAATTGATATTAGTCAATTAAAACCAGTGGTCTAGCATATTGAAAAGAATCCGAAGATTAAAATATTTATATATACCAATTAAGGACTGAACACGAAAAGTGGACAGTCAACATGCTAGATATAGACGTCAAATCGCCATTCTCCACAAAGAACATACTCTTTGTGGAGAATGGCGATTTGACGTCTATATCTAGCATGTTGACTGTCTAGTTTTCGTGATCAGCCCTTAATTGGTATATATATATATATACATATATATATATATGCGCGTTAATACGGCAGGGGGGGGGATATATACACACACACACACTTAACATACACGTGTACATGGTAGTCTTACCTTTGTGTCTGCCTTCCTGAATGGCATAAGTTAATTCCTTAAATTCAATGTCTACAGCTTTCCTTTGTGGGAGTTTAGCAAATCTGCTTTTATTCTGCTTCATCCGAATGGTTTTCTCCGAAACCGCCACATCAGATTGCTGTTGCGAGATCGGTTTCAGGGGCAGGGCCTCTCCGTATAAAGAAAGGTTCTGATGGGGCAATTTGTTCGACACAGTAGCAGCACTGTTGATCATCTGGTTTGGTGGAATATGGACATGGATTGATAGTAGCTCAGCCATTCTGCTGAGCTTACAAACACTTTGGTCTTATTAATTATAGTTTTGTTTTAATTCCTCGCCGCCTGATCTGATAATTAATTCGCCCTGATGTCAATTTCACTCACACACGCACTTTCTCTCTCTCTTGTAATATATGTAAATATACAGATCTATACCTTCACAAATATATATTATATATATATAAGTGTTAGTATATAATATGACTTACAAATATGTTGAGTTATTTAGAGAGAAACAAGAGAAAAAATACAATCAAACTACTCAGGTGAAGTGCTCGACATTGTGGAGAAATGCGTGTATTTGTAGTCTCGGGCGGATTTAGCGAGGTCTCGTAATGGAACAGTCCATTCTGGCTTTTCAACAGGGGTGGCAACTAGGTCTTTTTTTAAATACATATGTAAGATTAAGGATTAAGCAATAAGCTGCTTATGGAGAAATGTTTTCTGATTATTTCTCTCCCCCCCCCTCTCTCTCTCTCTCTCTCTCTCTCTCTCTCTCTCTGTAATCTATTCAGCTAAAGTCGTGAGTGTTACTCGGAGTATCCGTGTATATATATATATATTACATTTCTTCGAATAGACTATTCGTTAACACATTAAATAATTATATTTATTTCTCATTAGTATAATTATTCTTAAAACTTGGGTCCACTGGAGTGAGCGTATAAATGTATATATATGTGTACCAATCTATATATGCATGTATGTATGTATATATGTATTCGCATAATTATGTTTGTATGTGCGGCATATAAAAGTTATTAAAATGAAATTTAATTTTAGTACATTTTTACGACAAAAAAATTATTCTATAATTAAATTGAAAACACGGTTGTTGTCTTCAATTACGATTTTCCCCCTAATTCAATAATCGATAAAAATTGTATGCTGACACCCCTTTTCGCTAATAAAAATGAAATGATTGTCATTATCAACCAATCAGAAAACATCTTAGGCAGAACGATAGATATACCAGTGAAACTTACATCTGACACACATCTATCTATCTATCTTTCTCTATCTATCTATCTATCTATCTATCTATCTATCTATCTATCTATCTATCTATCTATCTATCTTTCTATCTATGGATTAAATTTTAATTCAGAGTTAGTTGTTAAATAAAAAATCAGTTTAATCCACCTGTAATCCAGGTGATCTTACAGGTATGTGTCTTAATGAGAGAGTCTTCCTCCTAGGGGCCGTGTTGATCCTATTTTAAACTCGGAAGATTATCCCTATTTAGAATTAACTTTTTTGTCCCCTTTTTTTTGTTTTGTTTTGTTTTTCTACATATCTCTACACAGTGAGGGACCTTCATCTAACCCACCCACCTGCCATCTCCCATCTCCCTTTCTTTTCAAATACCTTTAATAATCAGGAAATCAACAAGGATTTTTAAAATTGTTTCATGTTGCGATTAGGGATTAAAATATTTCAGTTTGGGGATAATATCTAAAAAGGTATTTCTCAATCCTTCCTGTCTATCCTTGCCTCTCTCTCTCTCTCTCTCTCTCTCTCTCTCTCTCTCTCTTTCTCATACTTCACTATCTTTCCTCCTCACATCACCTCCTCCCCCGCCATCACCAGCACTGCCACCCTCACCTCCCCACCAGCTCTCTAATCCACCAAACAACAAAATTACCAAAGAAGTAATCCAGGAAGGAAGACATTAATGTAATAATTCCTAATTACTTCCTCTATTATGATAATTAATCTAGGTTTGCCTTAATCTAATCTTAATTAATGTTTAATGTTTGCTCACTGATATAAACCCAAAGGATGCTGGTTCAAATGGCAGCCTTTCTCTTAATCTAAGGAATTTGGCATGGCTCTGTAATTTGGTAGTTCACTTCACAAGCAACCCTTTTTTAGTTGTGGGCAGGGTCCTATAAGAGGTAGGGTTTGGCCACTATGTTGGCCTGAGTCTTTGAGAGCTAACAAGAGGACCCATGAATTTCTGATGATCCTCTCCTTCAAAAGAAGAAAGAAAAACATCCTCATTGTATGCTTGGATAAGAAGGGGACAGCCTTCCCCACATGCACATACCCTGGGGGTGGCTGAAAATAGTTTTGTTCCGTCTTCGAAATTTTTCTTGAAGGATTTGGTTTTGGACTCACCTTGGGCAAGAATTTTTCATCATAGCCAAAAAAATTTTCTTGGAGGATTTGGTTGTGGACTCACCTTGGGCAAGAATTTTTCATCATAGCCAAAAAAATTTTCTTGGAGGATTTGGTTGTGGACTCACCTTGGGCAAGAATTTTTCATCATAGCCAAAAATTTTTTCTTGGAGGATTTGGTTGTGGACTCACCTTGGGCAAGAATTTTTCATCATAGCCAAAAATTTTTTCTTGGAGGATTTGGTTGTGGACTCACCTTGGGCAAGAATTTTTTATCATAGCCAAAAAAATTTTCTTGGAGGATTTGGTTGTGGACTCACCTTGGGCAAGAATTTTTCATCATAGCCAAAAATTTTTTCTTGGAGGATTTGGTTGTGGACTCACCTTGGGCAAGAATTTTTCATCATAGCCAAAAATTTTTTCTTGGAGGATTGTGGTTGTGGACTCACCTTGGCAAGAATTTTTTATCATAGCCAAAAAATTTTCTTGGAGGATTTGGTGTGGACTCACCTTGGGCAAGAATTTTTCATCATAGCCAAAAAAATTTTCTTGGAGGATTTGGTTGTGGACTCACCTTGGGCAAGAATTTTTCATCATAGCCAAAAATTTTTTCTTGGAGGATTTGGTTGTGGACTCACCTTGGGCAAGAATTTTTTATCATAGCCAAAAAATTTTTCTTGGAGGATTTGTTGTGGACTCACCTTGGCAAGAATTTTTCATCATAGCCAAAAATTTTTTCTTGGAGGATTTGGTTGTGGACTCACCTTGGGCAAGAATTTTTTATCATAGCCAAAAAATTTTCTTGGAGGATTTGTTGTGGACTCACCTTGGGCAAGAATTTTTCATCATAGCCAAAAAATTTTCTTGGAGGATTTGGTTGTGGACTCACCTTGGGCAAGAATTTTTCATCATAGCCAAAAAAATTTTCTTGGAGGATTTGGTTGTAGACTCACCTTGGGCAAGAATTTTTCATCATAGCCCAAAAACTTTTCTTGGAGGATTTGGTTGTGGACTCACCTTGGGCAAGAATTTTTCATCATAGCCTAAAATTTTTCTTGGAGGATTTGGTTGTGGACTCACCTTGAACAAGAATTTCCCTTCATAGCTTCAGGTAGATCACAATACCTAGGGAATTAAATTTGGCAAATAAAAAATGGTATCTGTAATGTTGTAAGGCGGCAGAAACGTTATTGTTACTCTGCTGATAAAAATACTTAACGATATTTCATTTCTTCACGTCCTGAGTTCAAATTCTGCCAAGATCAACTTTGTCATTCATCTTTTCAGGGTCAATGAATTAAGTACCAGTTGAATACTGGGGTTGATGAAATTGAATTACAGCTTCTCTCAAAATTGCTGGCCTTGTACCAAAATTTGAAACCATTATATATAACGTTCAGTTTGTTAAAGAGAATTTTCCTGCTCTTGGATGGTAAAATTGTCACCCAATTATTGGGTACCTTTCTCTGGGTACCTTTCTCTGGGTACCTTTCTCTGAGTGTTCTCTGACATAACACTTCAGAGTAGGTCCCTTGTCTATGATCAACACCTTTTCTGTTGCCCCCCAATCTATGAGGCTCTGAAAAAGTGGGTTGGAAAGGCCTTTCCTCTCCTAACTTAGTCATGAAAAAAAAAAGAATTTGTTTCTCTACTATCTAAAATATTAGTTAATTTAGAAGCTTGCTTCCCAACCACATGGTTCCGAGTTCAGTCCCACAGTGTGGCACCTTGGACAAGCGTCTTCTGCTATAGCCTTGGGTCTTCCAAAGCCTTGTGAGTGGATTCGGTAGAGAGAAACTGAAAGAAGCATATCATTCATGCACGTGTGTGTGTGTGTGTGTGTGTGTGTGTGTGTGTGTGTCTGTTTTTGTTCCCCATCACTGCTTTACAATTAGTGTCGATGTGTTTACGTCCCTGTAACTTAGCAGTTCGGCAAAAGAAATCTACAGAATAAGCAGCACTCTTCAAAAATAATAAGTCCTGGGATCAATTCACCCAGGTAAAAATTATTCAAGGCAGTGCCCCAGCATGGCCACAGTCTAATGACTGGAACAACAAAAAGATAAAAAATATGAACTTCCGGGTGTCTTACAAAAATTTCCCTTCTTACAAAATCAGAGTTAGGGGTCTGCTGTGATCTCTAAGGATCTGTTGTGATCCCTAAGACTCATAAGGCCACAGCTTAAACCAGTGATGAATTTGTGGTCTGGTCAAAAAGTATCAGGATTGTTGCTATGGTAACAGAGCCAAAGTCTGCAGAGTGAGGCCACTTGGAACAGATTGACTTTGACCTCTTTTGACCTCTTTTGACCTCTTTTGACCTCTGCTGCACATGAGGCACATGAGGCACAATAATTTATAACATTCTCACTTTCTACTGTTGTATTTTGCAGGGTTTGGAAGTAAAGCATGTGGAATGTCATCACCTCTGGGTTTCCACTACGCTGGAATCTCCATGATTGTGTCAAGGAAGATGGAAACGCTTTTGAAAATGGTTGTAACAGGGGACAAAACGTGAGTCTATGTTTATGACCCTGAAATCAAGAATTAAAAGGAATCTCTCTTGAAAGGAACAAGATTTTAAGACATCGAGGAAATGCGAGTAAATTTGAGGCAGCTGTACGCTTTCCCCACAAAAAGAAGCATCCCAGGAATGCTTTCATCAATGGAACTGACCCTGGATAAAGTGCTGTGGTTTCGGAAGGGGACAATTCCAGAAAAGATTAAATGCTGAATTGTTTTGTGCTGGTGGCACATAAAAAGCACCATTTGGGTGTGACCGTTGCCAGTACCACCAAACTGGCCCTTGTGCCGCTGGCACGTAAAAACACCCACTACACTCTCAGAGTGGTTGGCATTAGGAAGGGCATCCAGCTGTAGAAACTCTGCCAGATCAGATTGGAGTCTGGTTCACCAGACCTCAGTCAAATCGTCCAACCCATGCTAGCATGGAAAGCGGATGTTAAATGATGATGATATAGTTTTCTTTTTGTTACCATCAATTCTGATACTTTTTGATCAGACCTCACATGTGGTTACATCACTCGGCACACCATCAACAGGAGGCTGCTCAGTCACAAGGTTAACTTCATGGCTATTCTTGGGGCTCATTCATAGCCAAGTGGATTGGTGCAGCATGAAATGAAGTGTTTTGCTTAAAAACATAATGCACCACATGATCTGAGAATTGAAACCCCAATCTTAGGAGCATGAGTGCAATGCACCAACCACTGGGCCACACAGCTTTTCTTCTTACAAAGAGATACAAAAAAAATGCTCATATTCAGTATTCAGGTATATCTTACATGTGGCAGCATGTGACAGGGATATGTTTCCTTCAGTTTTGCATCTAGAGACACATGTGCAGGTGTGGCTGTGTCGTCGAGAGGTTTGCATGGTTCCAAGTTCAGTCCCACTGCATGGCACACCTTGGTCAAGGGTCTTCTACTATAGTTCCAAAGCAACCAAATCCTTGTGAGTGGATTTCATGGTAGATGGAAACTGAAAGGAGCCACACACACACACACACACACACACACATACTTACATACATGCATCTATATACATAAATACATACATGCATATATATTGGGTCATCCCATAAATAATGCAGTTTTTTTTCAATTGCATGAACTAAAAGTCAGAGGGGGATGAGATAAACATCCTCCATCAATTTGCTATAAAAGCATAATTTTACCTTGTACTTATTCTTAGTGCAAGTTTTGAAGAGTGCAGTTCGATTTTAACAGTTATTTTTTCAAAGCTATATTGGAAATGACAAAGGAGCATATTCCACATATTTTGTTTTATGAGTTCAATAAAGGCAACAACGCAACGGAAAGTGCGAGGAATATTAATGTAGTATATGGGGATCGGACAATAAGCGTAAGCCAGTATCAATGGTGGTTCCAGAAATTCTGACTGGAAACTACAGCCTAGAAGACAAGCCTTGTCCTGGAACATATAGTTATGAAATTTTACAAATACACTTTCTCAGGGAGACATGATATATCTATTATAATGGGTTACACTACATGTACTTTTCATATTTTTTAAAGTGTGATGTAACTCTTTGGAATAACAATGCATGCGGCTGAAGAGAGCTTTAAACCATCTTTTATATCTATTATACACTGATGTAAGAACAGGTCGTTGATAAAGCTTGAAACACGTGTACCACGACATCCTTTGTGTTGTGTTTTTGATTTTATTTGATATATATATATACATATATATATGTATATGTATGTATATATATATATATATATATGTGGCACGTAAAATGCACCATCCGATTGTGGCCGTTGCCAGCCTTGCCTGGCTTCTGTGCCAGCAGCACGTAAAAAGCACCATCTGATCGTGGCCATTTGCCAGCCCCGTCTGGCACCTGTGCCAGTGGCACGTAAAAAGCACCCACTACACTCACGGACTGGTTGGCATTATGAAGGGCATCCAGCTGTAGAAACACTGCCAGATCAGACTGGGCCTGGCGCAGCCTTCTGGCTTCCCAACCCCAGTCGAACCATCCAACCCATGCCAGCATGGAAAGCGGAAGTTAAACGATGATGATGATGATGATGATATGAGAGGCAAAAATAGTTAGTAATCAGTATCTAAAAGTTCCCAAGAAGAACCAATCCTAAACTGATA
>NC_043014.1:1867273-1924822 GCF_006345805.1 Octopus sinensis
TACGAGAGAGGTGAGAGAGTGAGACAGAGAGAGAGAGAGAGAGAGAGAGAGAGAGAGAGAGAGAGAGAGAGGGAGGAAGCCACCAGAGACCTCATAGTCTTTCATGCTAAACAGTTCATCTGTTTATTTAACCGGGATTTATTATACCCAAGGCATCAGAAGAACACAACCCAATTTCGCTTTATTGCATATCCACTAAAACATACCGCAATACACGCACGCGCCCACACGCATACATCTACGCACTAACACACACACACACACACACGCACATACACACACGCATGCACATACACACACGCACGCACGCACGTACGCACGCACACTTCGAGGGGATATTTTCAAGGATAAAACACCACAAGAATGCCTATTTCGGCGAACAATAGAACTTTGGAAGTTTGATGCTTTCACACACACACACACACACACACACACACATCCTATTACTCGTTCATTGGTCAATGCTACCAAACTAATTTACATATTCATGAGCCTATAATACATTCATATGACGTTGTAATTTATGATAACTTAGCAAGGTAACTCAGTACGGATAACGTTCCAGGCATTTTCTTGAGATTTCGTGTAGGAGAAGACGATGAGAAAATAACCTGCGGTTCTTTGTTCTGATTCTCTGCACTGTAAGTTCAAATCCTGCTGAAGTCAGCTCAGCCGTTTGTTCTTTCGGGATCGATAAAAAAATTTCCAGTCCAGAGCGATGGATTGTCAGAACTATTAGAAGATCAGGAAAGATACCTTGTGGTGTTTGTGTAGGCCCTTTCGATTCTGACAGTAAAGAAATACCTATTTCTTTACTACCCACAAAGGGGCTAAACACAGAAGGGCCAAACAAGGACAGACAAACGGATTAAGTCGATTATATCGATCCCAGTGCGTAACTGGTACTTAACTTATCGACCCCGAAAGGATGAAAGGCGAAGTCGACCTCGGCGGAATTTGAACTCAGAACGTAACGGCAGACGAAATACCTATTTCTTTACTACCCACAAGGGACTAAACACAGAGGGGACAAACAAGGAAAGACAAACGGATTGAGTCGATTAGATCGAACTCAGTGTGTAACTGGTACGTATTTAAATCGACCCCGAAAGAATGAAAGGCAAAGTCGACCTCGGCGGAATTTGAACTCAGAGCATAAAGACAAACGAAATACCTATTTCTTTACTACCCACAAGGGGCTAAACACAGAGAGGACAAACAAGGACAGACAAACGGATTAAGTCGATTATATCGACCCCAGTGCGTAACTGGTACTTATTTAATCGACCCTGAAAGGATGAAAGGCGAAGTCGACCTCAGCGGAATTTGAACTCAGAACGTAACGGCAGACGAAATACGGCTACGCATTTCGCCCGGCGTGCTAACGTTTCTGCCAGCTCACCTCGGACATCTATACACTGCGTCTATCTTGTCAACCGCGCTCCACTACATCAATGCAGTGATTATCTCTCCTGTGCGTCTGCCTCGTAGACAATTTCTACTCAGTCAACCTCTGTTCCCTGCTATACACTCAACGTCCATATGCTGTGCTCTGTTTCACAGCATCTACACACTGTATCTATCTAGATATCTATGCTGTACTTCCATCAAGTCAACATCGACTCACCGTGTCTCTGCAGCGAACATCTACGCACGATATCTACCAAGATGACACCAACGCACCGTCCATCCCTCTGCTCACCGTGTCTGTCTCGATGTCTACGCGGTGTCCACCTGGACAACATCCACAAGACTGTCTCTGTCTAATTTTCTTATTTATCATTTATCAATTCCCTCATTTATCAATCTATTCATGTGTGTAGAATATTCCAGCGTCACGCTCGTATTACGCTTCAGCCATTATCAATTAGCGTCAAACAAACTGTGCTGTGGGCCGCCTCTCCACTTCTACACCACCACCACCACCACCACCATCACCATCACCGCCGCCGCCGCCGCCGCCGCCGCGCCGCCGCCGCCGCCGCCACCAACCACCACTACCACCACCACCACTACCACCACCACCACTACCACCACCACCACCACTACCACCACCACCACCGCCGCCATCAACCCTTATCACAACTTCTACTCTCACCTCTACCATAATGTCTACCACCACCATCACCTACCACCACCACCACCACCACCACCGCCGCTATCAACCCTTATCCCAACTTCTACTGTCACCTCTACCACAATGTCTTCCACTACCACCACCATCACCTACCACCACCACCACCACTACCACCACCACCACCACCACCACCACCGCCGCTATCAACCCTTATCCCAACTTCTACTCTCACCTCTACCACAATGTCTTCCACCACCACCAACACCGCCGCCATCAACCCTTATCACAACTTCTACTCTCACCTCTACCAAAATTTCTACCACCACCTCTCTCACTCTATTCAAATCTTCTACAGGCCGCCATTACTGGACGTTAATGGACAATGCAGTCGGCTGTTGTCACCACACCTTCCTCTTCACTTTTGTTAATCAGAATCCTTTTAGTTTGTTAAGCAAAAACAAACACACAAAAAACAAACCATAACGTTAACAATAAGAGCAACAACAACACCACCAGCAACAACAATCACAACAGAGATGAGGAGATGCGATAAACTGAACTGAAATGGAATGGAAAGCTGCTGTGCAATGGAGTTTAAATAAGGTGAATTGCTGTTGAATGGATGAATTCATTGCGGCAGACGACAGTTGAAATATTCCGCCATTGTCTTATTTAATGGCGATACTTTTATTGATGTTAGGAAAGTGCAGCCCGTTTCTAGTTCACTTTATCTACAGCACGGAACTCTCTTGTTGGTATTGTTGTTGCTGTTGCTGCTGTTGCTAGTAGTTGATGTCAGCCATTTTTTGTAGGTGTCCCCGTTTCTGTTGGTGTTGTTGTTCTTGTTGAGCAACAAGACGGGTAATGATGATTAGGTGATGGTCTAGGGCTTAGGGGGCGGGAGACCCCAGACCTTGGAAAAAAAAAACTTTGGTCGTCTTGTTGTAGTCGAGGGCTCTTCGTTGACGTCCGACACCACTGGAAGGTGGCCCTCGAAGTCGCTGGAAATGGAGATCTCCAGGTCCAAATTCTTGGACGGCTGCTGTTGTTGTTGTTGTTGTTGGTGGTGGTGGTGGTGTTGTCGCAATTTAGTTCTGCTGTTCTATCGTGGTTAGCGTTGTTAATGTTGTTGTTATCTACAATACTGTTATTACTAGTATTGTCGAGCTGGCAGGATCGTTAGCACGCCGGACAAAGTGCTTAGCAGCATTTCATCCGACTCATTACGTTCTGAGTTCAAATTCTACCGGGGTCGACTTTACCTTCTATCCTTTCGAGGGCGGTACAATAAGTACCAGTTGAGGACTGGAGGATGATGTAATCGACTGCCTTCCATCGTCAGCGCGTCGAACAAAATGCCCAACGGCATTTCATCTGACTTATTACGTTCTGAGTTCAAATTCCGCCGAGGTTGACTTTGTGTTTCATTTTTTGCGGTAGATAAAATAAGTACCAGTAATGCACTGGGGTCGATGTATTGTTCTACTTACCCCCCATCCCCACACCACCAGCACCAAATTGATAACCTGATGTGAAATCATTGTGTTGTTGTTGTTGTTGTTGTTGTTGTTGCCGTCGTTGTCGTCGTCGTTGTTGTTGTTGTTGTTGTGGAGGTGGAAAGCTGGCGGAATCGTTAGAGCGTCGGCAAAAAGCTCTTTTAGTTCCGAGTTCAAATCCCAGTAGAGGTAAACTTTTTCTTTCGTCAAAATAAAGAAGCAGTTTAATAAGGAAGTCAGTGATAACGACTAGCCCCTCCCCTCGAAACCGCTAGCACAGCCTTGTGCCGGAATTTGAAACAGTTATTAGTGTTGCTGTTGTTGTTAACACAGCGAGTTTACAGAATCGTGAGAGCGTCGAACAAAATGCCTTTCGGTAGTTTTCTGGCTCTTTACAATCTGGGTTCAAATCTCGTTGAGGTGAGCTTTGCCTTTCATCCCTCCGGGGTAGATAAAATAAAGTACCTATCAAGTATTGAGATTCTGAATAATCGACTAGCCCCCTCCCCTCAAAATGCTATCCTTGTGCCTGTATTGGAAGCGAATTGTCAGTGGTGTTTGTGTTGTTGTTGCTGCTGTTGTTGTCGTTAGGGTCTTTGGTGTTGTTGTTGTTGTTGTTGTTGTTGTCGTCTCTTATGAAAACAGTTCGAAATAAGAATCTCCATAGCAACTCTCAACGCTATCCATGCCACCCCATGCCACCCCCATGCCACTCCCATGCTACCCCTATGCTACCCGGATCCGGTTGATGCAAACCGCAGAACGGGATACATGACACGTCTGTCGTCGTACTCGACACAGCCACATGTTGTAACCGGAGATGAGGGTGACGAGGCTGCTGCTGCTGCCGCTGATGATGATGATGCTGATGCTGCTGATGATGATGCTGACGAAGACAACGGCGACGATGATGATGACGACGATGATGACGATGATGACGATGATGACGATGATGATAATGTCGATGGTATTCTTAGTGTTAACATTATTCTTGCTAGTGCAGTTGCTGTTAGTGGTCTTGCGTTCAGTCCCAGTACTCGGTCTCTTGGGCAAGTGTCTTCTACTACAGCCCTGGGCCGACCAATGCCTTGGGAAGGGATTTGGTGGACAGCAAACAGCATGGTGCCCAACCACGCTCTTTTAAGTAATACAATATGTAACTCCTTATGGCGGCGAGTTGGCAGAAACGTTAGCACGCAGTTCAAATTCCGCCGAGGTCGACTTTGCCTTTCATCCTTTCGGGGTCGATTAAATAAGTACCAGTTACGCACTGGGGTTGATGTAATCGACTTAATACCTATGTCTGTCCTTGTTTGTCCCCTCTGTGTTTAGCCCCTTGTGGGTAATAAAGAAATGGGTATTTCGTCCGTCTTTACGTTCTGAGTTCAAATTCCGCCGAGGTCGACTTTGCCTTTCATCCTTTCGGGTTCGATTAAATAAGTACCAGTTACGCACTGGGGTCGATATAATCGACTTAATCCGTTTGTCTGTCCTTGTTTGTCCCCTCTGTGTTTAGCCCCTTGTGGGTAATAAAGAAATGGGTATTTCGTCTGCTGCTACGTTCTGAGTTCAAATTCCGCCGAGGTCGACTTTGCCTTTCATCCTTTCGGGGTCGATAAATTAAGTACCAGTTACGCACTGAGGTCGATATAATCGACTTAATCCGTTTGTCTGTCCTTGTTTGTCCTCTCTGTGTTTAGCCCCTTGTGGGTAATAAAGAAATAGGTGTTTCGTCTGACTTATAACGTTCTGAGTTCAAATTCCACCGAGGTCGACCTTGCCTTTCATCCTTTCGGCATCGATAAATTAGGTACCAGTTGCGTACTGAGGTCGATGTAATCGACAAGCTCCCTCCCCGAAAATGTCGGGCCTTGTGCCTAGAGCAGAAAAGAATATGTCGATGCTGAATGAAAAGACATGAAGTATAGCCATTGTCTAGAGAGACACGGTGTAGATGTTGTAATGATAAAGACAGTGTGTAGCCGTTGAGTGTGTAGACACAGTATGTAGATGTTGACTGGACGGACACAGTGACGGGATGGACAGTGCGTAGATAATGTGTGTGGGTGGGTGTGTTAATTGCGCACACACAGTGTCCAGTAGATGGATGGACACACTAGTTATATGTCTAATTGCTGGCTGTATAGTCGGACAGCGTGTAGATACTGACTGGGCAACAGAGATTTCGTTAGTTTTCGCTAGACAGATGGGAGCAATGTCAAGATGCTGAATGGATAGATGAATACATCGCGCAAATATTAAGAGGAGAGGCAGACAAGTGTGTAGATGTTGATTTGAATACATTGTGTGTGTAGGTTGACTTGACACAATATATAACTGGGAACCAGAGAGATGCTGTGTGTTGGTGCTGTCTGTATACATAGACAGTGTGTAGATATTGACTAGACAGACTAACACAATGCACATGTATATATAGCAGCTGGTTAGAGGGATACAGAGTGCAGATGCTGACTAGATACACAAACGGAGTGCGTAGGTTGGCTTGACACAATATATAACTGTGAACTAGATAGAGAGAGAGATAGAGATAGATAGATAGACAGATAGATAGATAGATAGATAGATAGATAGATAGATAGATAAATAGATAGATAGATAGATAGATAGATAGATAGATAGATAGATAGATAGATAGATAGATAGATAGATTTCTTTATTGGCCACGCAGGGCTAAACACAGAAGGGATAAGATACAAGGTAGAGCTTTTCTCTTTGGGAAGAAGAGAAGGGGGGAAAGGAGGGCGAATTCCGATCAAAAGGGATCGCGAAAAAGAGAGAGAGAGAGAGAGAAAGAGAGAGAGAGACAGATACAGAGACAGAGACAGGCAGACAGACAAACAGACAGATAGATAGATAGATAGATAGATAGATAGATAGATAGATAGATAGATAGACAAACAGATAGATAGATAGATAGATAGATAGATAGATAGATAGATAGATAGATAGATAGATAGATAGATAGATAGACAGACAGACGGACACACGGACAGACAGACGGACACACGGACAGACAGACAGAGTTTGCAGACACTGATTGAATACACAGACAGCATGTAGATTTTGACTACACGGGTAGTGACAATATACAGCTGTTTAGTCGATAGATAAAGTGTACAGATACTGACTAAATACCGAGTCAGCGTGACAATTTTTACTGGATGGATGGATGGATGGATGGATGGATGGATCGATGGATCGATGGATCGATGGATCGATGGATCGATGGATCGATGGATGGATGAATGGATGGATGGATGGATGGATAGCCGTCGTGAAGAGACGGACACGGTGTTTAGATGCTGAATAGAAACAATGTAGTTATTGATTGAAGAGGTAGCCATGTTGTGGAAATATTTGTTAGACATAGAGACAGAGTCTCCGGGGAAGAAAACATACCTATTTCTTTATTACCCACAAGGGGCTAAACGCAGAGGGGACAAACAAGGACAGACATAGGTATTAAGTCGATTACATCGACCCCAGTGCGTAACTGGTACTTAATTTATCGACCCCGAAAGGATGAAAGGCAAAGTCGACCTCGGCGGAATTTGAACTCAGAACCCAACGGCAGACGAAATACCGCTAAGCATTTTGCCCGGCGTGCTAACGTTTCTGTCGGTGCATCAACCATCAACTTGGGGATGCTGGTTCAATGCTCCTTGAGGTACTCATTTTAGTTTCATTTCCTTCTGTCCCTCGCATTTTCATCCGCTCTCCATTGAAATATAAATATCTTACCAACCGCATAGAAGGAAGCCATTGAACTGAGTCGCGTAAAAATATGGAAGGCTGAAGGTGAAGTTATCAACAAGAATAAATTAGTTCAGTTTTCGAAAATATCTCCAATCTAGAAGACAGATCGACATATTTATATTATCTTCTTTTGTATCTAACTGTCCCTCGACGATTAGGCTATTGATTTGTCCATATATCGATCTATTTATATGATTATTACCAGCGGCAACGACTTCATCAATAAGCGGTAATATTGGTACTAATAAAAAATGACATTAGTATTTTTAATGAAAAATGAAATTATATATATGTGTATGTATGTGTGCGTGAATATATATATGTATATATAGCAGGAATATATTTTTGATGAATAATGAAATTTTATGTGTGTGTGTGTGTATATATATATATATATATATATGGATGTATATATATATATATATATATATATATATATGTATGTGTGTGTGTGTGTGTGTGTGTGTGTACATATATATATATGCATTAATATAAGTGTATATATAAGTGTATGTATATTTATATGTATGCATACACAATGCATATGTATCAACATGTGCGCATGTGCATATATATATATATGCATCTATGTATGTATATATATATGTGTGTGTGTGTATCTATGTGTGTGTCTGTGGGTGCGCGCGTGCGCGTTGTAAAACGATACATTGACTTAATGAGGAAATTTCCGTCACTTTGGTGCAATTCAGTGGCTCCACCTATAGATTTGGTAACGTGAGAAATATAAAATAAATTCTTATAAAACTCTTCCCTTGTGACCAATAACCCAAGAATCTCAGAGCATTAACAATAAACCCCGAAAACACTGAGGAATTTATTAGCCTCGTACATACATCCTATATATGTAAATATTTATCTAACGTCCTCACATGACACAGACAGGTTTTCCTGTGTCTTCGGTGCTTTGGATAGCTTCGTTAAGTCTTTCCATCAATCATCTCATTTGTGCCAAAACTTTAAAAAGTTTGTATAAAACAGTGGTTCCGAAACTGTTTCAGGATGCCGCCCCCTTGACACCCAGACCACGTTCGTAACGCACCACACCCCAACTAACCATCACAAACACAGATCCCTTTCTGAAGCAAATTCAAAGCAACTGTATTTCACAAATAAAATTTAACCTAAAGAAACCCATTATTTTGTTGGTTTTACATGAATCGGAACCCCTTATCACCCCACCTTTTACATGAATCCCTACCCCATTATCCCCTGTTTTTTTTCAATACTCCCTTGGAACTTTCCACCGACCCCAGTGGGGAAATACTGCTCACTTTTGGAACCACTGGTATAAAATAAAGAGCTAAGTCGCAGCTGATATTTGGCCCTATTTACAGACAAACGCAGGATATTTGGTTTCTTTTGGGGTTTTTTTCTGTAAGTTGTATCCCTTAAAATACTTTCTTGATCGATCGACATAAATTTACTTATGACAAATGTTGTTAATGAACTTGGGGATTCATAAATGCCTTTACTTTTTAAATGATAGATATAAAGGTTTTTTAGTACTTTGTGGCAATTTTGCTTTTATATATCTTTAAAGTATTTTGCTGTTTTGCTGTGAATACTTGTGTGTGTGTGTGTGTGTGTGTGTGTGTGTGTGTGTGTGTGTGAGAGAGAGAGAGAGAGAGAGAGAGAGGAGAGAGAGAGAGAGGGACAGACAGACAGAAAGAGAGAAAGAAAGGCAGACGGTATCTGCTGTTGGTACTGAATGTGGACGAGATAGACAGACACACTTTCGGTTATATTATTTGTTTGTTGAAATTTATTCTGAACATCTTAAGGTTGTTTACTTGTAAAGGACGTCTCTCTCTCTCTCTCTCTCTCTCTCTCTTTCTATCTTGTGTACTTTTGCCACTGAATATATCTGTAAAACCTGTGAAGGTCCCCCCAATAAACTCATTACAAATGAAAACAGTAAAATAAACTACAGATACCTACATACGACTCTAACAGACAAATTCAACAAAAATCAAAATAAGATACCAATCAGTACAGAAATGGCAACCACTGAAGAGACTAAAAAAGTAGCTACCAAACTGTCGGTACCAAATCAAACAAAATAATCTAATCGATTGACACAAAGACCTATACTTAGGCTAAAATTTACAACTACACTGATTGCTGAGAGTTCTTGCCTGAAGATCGCAGCAGCATAAAACTCTAGTCACGGGATAAATATCCATTTTAAATAAATTGTGTGTGTGTGCGTGTGTGCGTGCGTGCGTGTGTGTGTGTGTGTGCTATCCGCGTGATAGCACTGAATTTGAAGACAAAACTAATGATTTTGTAAATATGTAAAATAAATGTATATATTTCCTTATCATTTCAGGCAGTTCGATTTCGTTAAAAGTCGGCACTCAGACATGCGCAAAGCGGTACCGAACTTGTCTGTTTTCTAGCCTCGTCAGAGCCGACTTGGCCACTTGGAGCGGCAGAAATCTTTATGGAGACAAATTAGTTGATTATCTTAAATTCTATTGCAAGTAAGTCAATCAATGTTTCAATTACTGAAAGATTGTGGGTTATTTTTGCTGGTGGAGGCGGGGGGGGCTTAAAAGTGTTTATTTACATTATTTACATTTGACGGATATTTATCCTCATCTTCTTTGCTCCCCACGGGCATATGGCATAGTGGTTAAGAGCGCGGGCTACTAGCCCCAAGATTCCGAGTTCGATTCCAGGCTGTGACCTGAATAATAATAACAATAATAATAATAATAATAATAATAATAATATTAATAATAATAATAATAAATAATAATAATAATAATAATAATAATAATAATAATAATAATAATAATAATAATAATAAAATACTTTCTATGTAATCTCAAGTTTTAAAACAAACATAATTTTCTTATGGTTTCTTAAACATTCTCTAGAACAACACTAAGTACAAAACCGAATATATCGCACCCTAAGCATAACACCAACATGAACTTCCAACTTGTTGTCTCTTGAGGTCTCTGGGTGAGACTTGGAGCCAAATTGTAAAAATGCAAAGCAAAAGTCAAATATATAATAATAATAATAATGATGATGATGATGATGATAATAATAATAATAATAATAATAATAATAATAATAATAATAATAATAATAATAATAATAACAACAACTACAACAACAACAATAACAACAACAACAACAACAACAACATCGAAAAATACTTTAGGAATGAGAACCCAAGTTCGAAATTTCCCCCAAGACACCTGATGAAGGCTGGAGGGTATATCAACCGAAATAATGTTTTAACAACAAACAAGATGAGAACAAATATCCGTCAAATGTAAATAATATAAATAATGTAAATAATTCCTCGTCTCCTAAATATAAAAATTTATTAAAAGTGTTTGTCGGTGTGGATTGCTGTGAAATGGAGAAGTAAGAGTGTTCCGTTGCGGGTTGTTGTGCATAGGGATGCAATGTGGTTTGGAGTGACGTCTGTAGTAGTGTGTGGTGACACGATGTGGTATGTTGTAGTGTGTACTGGAGTGTAACGGTACTGAGTGGTATGTAGTGGTATGTAGTGGTATGTAGTGGTATGTAGTGGGATGTAGTGTTGCCCTTGTCTTGTGTGGTGTCGTACAGAATTACATGGTAGTTTGTATCGGTGTTTCCTGATGTAGAGGATTAACAGTTGAAGTAGTAAGTAGCAGCGCCAGTAGTAGCAGATATTACAAATATCTTGGGTCATACATATCATCATCTGGAAAAGATTTTCTAACTAGAAAGGGTATGGCCTGGTCAGCCTGTAATGACATGCATAAGATCTGGTCATCAAATCTAAGTAGAGACTTCAAACTTGAAATATTCAAAGCCACAGTCGAACCAATTCTACTATATGGCTCAGAAACCTGGACGTTATCAAAGAAGCTTGAAAGGCGGTTGGATGGAACCTACACTCGCCTCCTTATGAGAGCTCAAAATCTATCGTGGAGGCGTCATCCAACCAAAATGCAAATATATGGGAAACTACCACCTGTGTCATCTCTTGTGAAAGGTAGGAGAGTCCAGTTTGCTGGACATTGTTGTAGAGCTGAAAAAGAGGTAATTTCTACTCTTCTCCTCTGGAAGCCATCTACTCGCAATACCAGAGGGCGCACACTCTCCTACCCTGATGTAATCTCCAGGGATACAGGCATCCGGCAACAGGACCTCCGTAATGCCATGATGGACCGTGAAGTCTGGTGTAGCATGGTAAATTCCATTGTCTCGACCACGGTCGAACAATGATGAATGATGATGAGTAGTAGTAGTAGTAGCAGCAGCGCCAGTAGTAGTAGTAGTAGTAGTAGTAGTAGTAGTAGTAGTAGTAGTAGTAGTAGTAGTGGTGGTGGTGGTGGTGGTGGTCGTGGTGGTGGCGGTGGTGGTGGTCGTCGTGATGGTCGTGGTGGTAGTGGTGGGCTGATGGTAGTAGTGGTATGTTCTGGTTTGCAGAGGCGTGTATAGCGGTAGGTGATGGTTAATTGGTGTTCTGGCACAAGTCAACCTCGATCCAGAAGATCCAGACGGGCGAAATGCTTTGTGGCATTTCGTCCGTCCTTACGTTCTAGAGTTCAAATTCCGCCGAGGTCGATTTTTGCCTTTCATCCTTTCGGGGTCGATGAAATAATGACCAGTTACACACCAGGGTCGATGTAATCAATTAGCCCCCTTCTCTAAAAATATTTTCAAGCTCTTATACCTAAAGTAGAAATAATGATTATTATTAAGACTGTGAGGTAATAGGATCGTAGGTGCGTCGAACGAAATGCTTAGCGAATTTCTGAGTTCAAATTTCGCCGAGGTAGACTCTACCTTTTAATCGTTTCGGGGCCAATAAAATAAAGTACCAGTCACGTACTGGAGTTGGTGTAACCGACTTGTCCTCTCCCTTTAGAATTTCTAGTCTTTTACTAAATTCTGTAACCTTAATAATATATTATGTCGTGACACAACGAGACCAGAATTATTATATTGTAAAGAAAAAACTCTGTGGGTACCAAAACAGGACCAGAACCCCTAATAGACTATCCACCCCCTGTTTAAACTATATCCCACCCTGCACACCCAGTGCCATCATCAAATGTTTTCCCTCTAATTCTGTATCTCAATAAAAGTATGTCATTTCTTTCCAGCTTAACGTTTTCCCTTCAAGCATAAACTTGCAGAAATTCTAGCTGAATATCAATGACATTGACCTCATCTGCATGGGTCAGGTTTAAAATGTCATCAGCTTTACAACTGCATTCAAACCCTGGGGACGTAACACATTATGTTCGAGGGATTCACAGAGAAACGGGGAGAGGCGGTGACGAATGAAAAATTTCGTTTTTTTGCGATATTTCATAATGCAGGTGACAGAGGACAGATAATCACATTCACAATATGCTTATCTGTCTAAAATATATCTCGCCCATCATGACTCTAATTCCAGCATCAAAATACTTCCCCAAGACGTATATATATATACATACTGTGTATATATATACTATCAAACAAACATGATTTTTATTGAATTCCAAATACTTTTTGTTGACATTTTCTTAAATACTTTCTTGTAAACAGTTTTTAACATTTTCTTCTTCTTATTATTATTATTAAAGAATGTATATATGTAATTTAATACTCTTGTGACAACCAGTACTTAACACAACAAAGCTTTTACAAAGCTTTTACAAAGCTTTACATTTTACTTTTGACAATATTTTTCTAGAAAAGTGAAACCGGTCAAGTGAATAAACATCTTTAAAATAGCATTTTCAAACCTTCTTTCATGTGTATGTGCGTGTGTGTGTGTGTGTGTTTGTGTGTATGTATGTATGTATGTATGTATGTATGTATGTATGTATGTATGTATGTATGTATGTAAAATGGCATTGAACATTTCGGGGGAGCTTTCGCTTGCGGTTGAGATCATGACGCTTCCGCATTCCTAATCCTTCGACCCATGTTGGCACTGAATATCTTGTCCTGGCTTGTCTCTGGATCGTGTCAATAAGAAGTGGGTAGTGTCTGTGCAGTGTTGTATAAACCTCATTGGAGCCAAAATACCAGATTGCGCGATTGCCACCAAAGCAACTCTCTAATACTGAGTCAAGCAGGACGGCACCACGGGTGGAATAACCTAATACCTTGCTGACATTTTGCATGGGAAATAGTCAGTGATGATCTCCCTCGGTCATCACTGGACAGCCAACATATACAGACACTCTCACAGGGCCTCTATCTAAAGTGGACTTCACATTTTTTTATTAACTGACATAGTTCGTTTATATTGAGCATATTGTTAAAGTAACCCATCCTTTATACAACCGCATTATTTAACAGGTGAAGGCGCGTGGCTTAGTGGTTAGAGTGTCAGCATCATGATAGTAAGATTTTAGTTTCGATTCCTGGACCGGGCGACGCGTTGTGTTCGTGAGCAAAACACTTCATTTCACGTTGCTCCAGTCCACTCAACTGGGGAAAATGAGTAACGCTGCGATGGACTGGTGTCCCGTCCAGCTGGGGAACACATACGCCAATGAAACCGGGAAACCGGGCCCAAGAGCCTGGCTAGGCTTTAAAAGGGCGCATTTATTTTATTTATTATTTAACACAGATTCCATGACAAGCGATGTATTTGTACCATCGTTGAGTACCCTTCTCCAAATCCTTCGTGTGTACGTTGCACTTGTCAAGAACGTCTTCTCCGTAAACAACTTGTAGACTTCTGTGAATGTCAAGTAGACCGCACCTTAAGAACCCGTTGTTTCAGCCGCGGATCCTTTATTTTGCTGCGCTGAAACAGAACAGGAAGAGCAGTTAAAACCGGAAATGTTGCATTAACAGCGTTTGTAATTTAAACTGTAAACGCCAGTAAATAAAAAAAGTTATGCTCTTTCTAACATCGCTTTTCTTTCAATCCGCGTATATTATACATCTTAACCAATGTGTTTATGATTATCTTTCTTCGGTGAAACCACTGAACAAGAAAGGGGACCAGCGTGGGGTGGAGAAACTTCTGATTCGTTTGATAAATGATATCTTTGGGCCAACGAACATTTGGTGTTTTCCTTTCCTTGGAAACTAGTTAGTACGTAATAAATCATTTGTGTGTGTGTGTGTGTGAGAGAGAGAGAGAGAGAGAGAGAGAGAGACTGTGAGTGTGCGTGTGAGTGTGAGTGTGTGTGAGTGTGTGTATGTATACATATACATACATACATGCAAAAATACATACATATATACATACGTCTATATATACACATGTATATGCATTTATGTGTGTATATGTATATATGTGTATGTGTGTGCATCTGCGTATGTGCATGTCTGTGTGTGTGTGTGTATACATATACATACATACATACATACATAAATACATACATACATGCATAAATACATACATATATACATCTATATATACACATGCATATGCATTTATGTGTGTATATGTATATATGTGTATGTGTGTTTGTGTGTGCGTGTGTATGTGTGTGTTCGTGCACGTATGTGGAACCGAAACTAAAGTGAAGGTTCGATCTTAACTCATTCTGGCCAGTGACATGCATTTGAACAAAAGACACGAGGCTAAATATATGCTCCTATGACATATACCAACGATGAAAATCGAAAAAGGCGATCTAAAACGACACACAGCATAAATTCCTAATTCATTGCAATTATCTCCGCTTCCAGAAAAAGTAGACAAATGGTCTGGTCTCAATTGGTACCAACTCTAAATACAAGAAGACAGGAGCAGTAAGCACGAGTTTCTACCTCAATAGTCGTCATCAGCACAACCATTTCTGAACCTTATATTTATCAGACTAGACACTTGTGTATTGTATGTATGTATGTATGTATGTATGTATGTATGTATGTGTGTGTGTATGTACGTACGTATGTATGTATGTATGTATGTATGTGTGTATGTATGTACGTATGTATGTATGTATGTATGTATGTATGTATGTATGTATGTATGTATGTATGTATGCATGTACGTATGTATGTATGTATGTATGCATATGTATGTATGTATGTATGTATGCCTGTATGCATGTATGTATGTATGGATGGATGGATGTATGTAGGCATATGTATGTATGTATGTATGTACGTATGTATGTATGTATGTATGTATGTATTATGTATGTATGTATGTATGTATGTATGTATGTATGTATGTATGTATGTATGTATGCAAGTATATGTATGTAAACATATACACATATGATATATATGTATACGTGAGTATGTGTTTAATATATTTGCATATGCGTTCACAGAGAGACAGAATGAAAAAGAGAGAGAGAGAGAGAGAGAGAAAGGGAGAGAGAGAGAAAAAGATAACGACAGACAGATAGACAGACATACAGGCAAACAGACAGATAAGTTTGCTAATTTTACAGCATACAAGCAAAAAACAGTACTCAATACATGCGATAGGTGGTATTGAATTATCCAAGCAACATCTGATAGCTGCAAAAATGACTGTAAACACTACAACAACAGTCAATTCTGCTAAGCATATAAATGCATAAATCCACGGCTGTATGCGTCTATATGTTTCCATACGTATCACTTTCTGAATTAAACCAATTAATGGACGTTTAATTGGAAACTAAACAGACCTACGTATTTTCTTTAACAATTTCCTATTTATCAGAGAGAGATGAAAAACGTGGTGCCGCCAGATATCTGGGTTAAATATGAAACCTTATCAAATGGTAGATATTTAATATGAAGAATAAGGTTGGCGGGGAAATGAGAACGCATTTCTCGTTCAGACGGAACGCATAAAATTTCTCAACATTAATGAAACACTCGTGCATTATATGTGTGCCTGTGACTTTTCTGTGTGTTCTATGTTTGCTTATGCCAATATATCTATGTGTGTATGTATGTGTGTGTGTGTGAGAGAGTTTGTGTATTGATATGTACGGGTATATGTATATAAACCTTTGCTGTGTGTATATCCGGTGTTTTCACAATGATTCACCTTGTGTGAGGTCGATTTTCTTCGGGTAACCGAGAGAGGAATGCAAGCTAAAATACAACTCAGGGAAATTTGAACCAAAACCCTCCTTCGCTACACAGCGAGTGCATAAAAATCAACCACCATCCTCACCTTCTGCATATAAGCATATGCATGTATACATACATACATATATATATATATATATATATATATATATATATATATATATACATACATACATACATACATAACTACATACATACATACACACACACACACACACACACACACACACACACACACACACACACACACACATGTATATGTATATATATGTGCAACTGATGATGGCACTGCATTTAAATTGATGTAATGATTGCATTGTTCTATTAAATGGAGCTGCTTGAAACAGTCGTACTGCATCACTACTTATTTTGATTATACAGATTTATTTCCTAGATCGGGTAGTGCGTTGTGTCCTTAAGCAAGTCTTTTCCTTTTACGTTGCTCCAATCTACTCAACAGAAACGAGTACCAGCCAGTGTGTGTGTGTGTGTGCATCAACCCTCTCTCTCTCTCTCTTTCTGTCCGACTCTTCTCCCCTCTCTTTCTCCTCTGGTTGTCACATCGTGGCTATTCCGCTGTCCAAAAGGCGTCAGGGTGGATGGTCGACCGGGTGTCTACGTCTACTCGCGACTAAACGGGCACTTAAGACAATCAGTAAAATTATGGTACATGTTATATTTCCCTACTCGCTCGTGAGTGACGGCTGACTTTAATTTAATTTCTAAATTGGCTCCATTAAGCATAATTACACTTCAGTTATTAGATTAATGAATTACACACACAAACACACACACACATATTCATTTCATGAATAACCTCCGCCCTTGTACAGTGGACAATGGCAAAAAGCATATAAGCAATTTCCACGCATAATTATTGAATTCAAACCGGAGTTCAGCGAGTCTTTCTTTGTGGGGCCTCCACTTCTCCACATTCAAAGGTCAAAGGTCCAGTACTATGGACATGTGATTGGAATGTTGCAGGAAACGATCCCAAGACTGATTCTTCAAGCTGAGCCAAGTGGCAGGAGACCGAAAGGTAAAACCAAGAACGAGATGGAATACGGAGAATCTCCAAAGTCAATTGTTGGTCAATTAGTACGTGGTGGAAGTGTGAGAGTAGAGGTTGACTCCGTTCTCCTCCTCCTCTAGTATTTTCAAGTCCCTAATTTCAATTATTTTAATCTTTGCATGGGTCCACCTTTGGTCATGAATCTTAGGTAGTAATGATCGAAAGAGTACGATCACGAAATGAAGAGTTCCTCCAAAGGATCTCTGCAATAATATTACTTGAGCAGGATACGCAGCTTGGAGATCAGGAAGTTTCTCCAGGTCGAGCCGCTACTTCAAGGCATTGAGAAGTCATAGATCCGGTACCACAGGCATGTGATTGTAATATTGCAGGAAACGATCGCAAGACTGATTCTTCAAGCTGAGCCAACTGGCAGGAGACCTAAAGGCAAAACCAAGAACGAGATGGACTATGGAGAATCTCCAATGTCTCAATTGGTGACGTTTGGGAAAGCCTAATTCCAGGAAAGCCAATGGCCGTTGCTTGTGATAAGACCCTATAGAGGGGGTGCTTGAGGAATCTAACCCCCAAGACCCTCCTGAGCGGTGTTGGATTAGATCCACTGGTTCCCGTGATGGGACAACAAATGGGTGGTCAAAGCAACATAGTTAAGGAGGATACTACACAAAGCGTTGAATCCACTCCATCCCATAAAAAGATAAATAAACAGTATGAAGGAGGTGCTTGCGGAATCTGACCCATAGGAATAGGCGGAGAAAATGGATGTTTTCTTAATCTATTATATTATATTACATTATAATTATAATTATTCCATATGATATTAGAATACCAGATTATATAAAACTGGCGACATAAAATTAAGCCTACATTACCTGATACATCCTGTATTAGTAAAATTTCACGATATAATGTGAATAAATATCTATCTATCTATCTATCTATCTATCTATCTATCTATCTATCTATCTATCTATCTATCTATCTATCTATCTCTCTCTCTCTCTCTCTCTCTCTCTATCTGTCTGTCTATCTATCTATCTATCTATCTATCTATCTATCTATCTATCTATCTATATATATATATATATATATATATATACATGTACACACACACATATATATATGTATATATATATATATATGTATGGATATACGCATACATACATACATATACATGTGTTTGTGTATGTGTGTGTATGTATTAGTTATAGGATTCATAAGAATCTAGGCACATCAACGTGTAGGACGTCAAAAATGGCTAGGTACAATAACATAAGAGTTCACAGGGCGATAACTAAGAAGTAATTAAATTAATTAAGATATCTGTTTTGAAATAATAGTCTCCTGATCTCTTTGATTCTCGCACGACCCTTATAGACAAACCTTGTAATTTCTCCATAAATTCTAATGATATTTTTCGAAAATACCTTTTATCCAAAAATGTCGGTTGGATCTGTCACCATCAAGGTATTATCTCACCTGTTTATACCTGTTTAAAATTTTACCTAAAATGGTGGATTATATGATATGATGTCATTTTTGAATACATCAGTAACACGCTACGAAACAGCTGTCGTGCATGTATACATAAATATTAGAATATAGATGCATACACACACACACACAAGCACACACACGCACACACACATACATACATACACACACACACACACACACATATATATATATATATATATATATATATATAAAAATATGCAACAAGGATTACCAAGGTAGTGTAGTACAATCGTTTCATCATGCTACTTCTTCATTTATTAAACAATGTAAGTATTACATCAGTTTTAAAATGTAAAGCAATCTTCAGCCACATTTAGAATATATACATATATATACATATATATATATATATATATATATATATATATATATATATATATATATATATATATATATATATATATATATATATATATATATACACACATATACGTTATGTATGTATGTGTGTGTGCGTGTGTGCATGTGTGTACTACTTTTATTAGCAATAATTTATCTTAAACTATGTTTGAAATGGTAACGCCCACTTTTTGTTATTCTACAACAGGACTTGTTGGTTTATGCATATTAAATGTTATCAATGTTATCAACAGAAATAGCCATTTTTATATAGTGTTTGGATACAACGCTGCATGGGTTCTTAATTGCTCACTTACACACAGAGACACACACGTGTTTCGTGGTATATATATATATATATATAAGTATGCCTGTATATATTATAATTATGCAAATGTGCGTATGTGTATGCACAAGGATGTGCACGCAAAAAACACTAGGAAGTGAGTGTATTAATTTAAAAATAACTATCAAATCACCCCAGATGCGGCGCTGTGTTTCGATTGCTAACTCGATTTCATCATCGAGGGAAATATTTGTATACGTTTTGTAGCTTCTCAAAACAGCTTGCGGCTATTCCATGCCGTTAATGGTGGAGTAGTAAGGTTGTTATTACAACAACAGAAGCTGTGACCGCTACGCAATTGACTTCTAGAGTCAACAACCTCCTCGTTTGTTATACGAACACAACTAATGTGTAATACATTCGATTCATAGATTATTTCTCGGTCGATTTTTAAAAACAAGACTGATACATATATTACTCAGTTCTATATTTAAGAGATGAGGAATTATGTACATTATTTACATTTGACGGATATTTCTCCTCATCTTGTTTGTTGTTAACACAACGTTTCGGCTGATGTACCCTCCAGCCTTCATCAGGTGTCTTGGGGAAATTTGTTAACAACAAACAAGATGAGGACAAATATCTGCCAAATGCAAATAATACAAATAATGTATATATTACTCAATTTAAATATTGATATAATTTTATAAAATAAATCAGAGTTCATAATCATCTTATGGGGTGGGTGGGGAGCGGTAAATGCAATGTTCTATTTCAGGTATGCTGGATCAAAGAAAGAAAGAAAAAACAATATTGAATGTGCCCCCTTTCTTTTAAGACTGATGGGATGAGATTTGAGAGGGATCTATTGGCTCTATAATCCGGTTACGTGTCCACGTAAAGGTCTCATTGACCCCTTGTGGGGAATGCATAACATGTTCCCCGGATGTGTACTCAAATACGTATTGTGCTGTTTGTGGGGCTCACTGTGTAATTCAGGTGTATATTGCATTGTTCAGGTGTATATAGTGATGGTGTTCAGGTGCGTATAATGTTGTTCAGGTGTGTATAGAATTGTTGCTCAGGTGTATATAATGTTGTTCAGGTGTGAACAGAATTGTTGCTCAGGTGTATATAATGTTGTTCAGGTGTGTATAGAATTGTTGCTCAGGTGTGTATAACGTTGTTCAGGTGTGTATAGAATTGTTGCTCAGGTGTGTATAACGTTGTTCAGGTGTGTATAGACTTGTTGCTCAGGTGTGTATAACGTTGTTCAGGTGTGTATAGACTTGTTGCTCAGGTGTGTATAATGTTGTTCAGGTGTGTATAGAACTGTTGCTCAGGTGTATATAATGTTGTTACGATGGATATAATGTTGTTCAGCTGTGTATGTTATTGTTCAGGTGTATATGGTGTTATTAAACTGTGTCATAACATACCTGTGGGTGTGGTTTAACAATTGCTTCCGTCATTATTTAACATCGATTATTTGTATTTATTGACATAATTGTTGCTATTATTGTTTGTAATCATTGTATTTGTTGGTGTTGCCATTGCAGTTGTTGTTGTTGTTGTTGTTGCTTTAATTCAACTAAAATTTAATTAAATCCTGCAAATATCACTAGTTTTTTACTATACTCTCTTTTACTTTCTTTTACTTGTTTCAGTCATTTGACTGTGGCCATGCTGGAGCATCGCCTTTAGTCGAGCAAATCGACTCCGGGACTTATTCTTTGTAAGCCTAGTACTTAATCTATCGGTCTCTTTTGCCGAACCGCTAAGTTACGGGGACGCAAACACACCAGCATCGGTTGTCAAGCAATGCTAGGGGGACAAACACAGACACACAAACATACGAAATTCCAAGAGAGTTTCAAAATACAAGAAGAAACTGAAGATGGCGGGAGAATACCTCGGCCAAAACGTTGTCACGGCACCGCTAAAGATGAAAACCTTAGCTCGAATATATCACTGTATAACAGTGTCAATTTTACATCTTAGAAAGTCAGGTAAGATTTCGGTCCAGCATTTGTATATACAAAGAGTATCAGGGCAGTGGAGTTTTATTAGTGGGGGGATGGGTCTTATTTGCAGAGATAGAGCGTAACCAACCGGTTTCTCTTTCGTTAATGATGTTATGTAATACGGTTGAATGACACAGTTAAGGTGAGATGTGTGGATGCGTGGGTTGTTTGTGCAGAGGATTATAAAGCAGGTAAGGCTGTTATCATCTGCGAAGAGAAGGCCGTTAATGCCCACAGGCAAGAGTCTTGGGAACGAAACAGATCTCTGGGGTGCACCCCACAGTTGATCGAATGTGGTTATGATAGGACCTCACCTGCTCGTGTAAACCATTGAGGAATAAGAAAGAAACACAAGCAAAAATAATGTAGACACACACACACACACATACACACACACACTCACACACACTCACACACACACATACACTCACACACACACACACACACACACACACACACACACATATATATATATATATAAATATATATATAGAGAGAGAGAGGGGGAGAAAGAGAGAAAGCGATAGATATATTTCTTTACTACCCACAAGGGGGCTAAACATAGAGGGGACAAACAAGGACAGACAAAGGGATTAAGTTGATTACATTGACCCAGTACGAAACTGGTACTTTATTTATCGACCCCGAAAGGATGAAAGGCAAAGTCGACCTCGGCGGAATTTGAACTCAGCGATAGATAGAGAGATAGATTGATAGATGCGAAAAATAAGATTTGGAAAGGCGCTGAATGTATAAATTTGAATAAAGCAAGTTTTGTTTTTAACATCGGAGGAAAATATTCCTATTGTATAATCTACGTATACGAAAATAAAGATAGAAAATGATGCTTCGACATAACAAGGTTGATGAGAATGACGGAATGTGTCTCATTCTGTCAATCTCTTTTTGTTTCTCTCTTCTCTAACATTATGCTATTATGTGAGTACACGTCGCTACATGTGTTTCCATGTCGATATCTCTGTGTTTCTATGCGTTTGTATCGCTTTGTGAAATCTGTGTGAAAAATTATTGCTTATTGTGTTGTTGCAGGCAAGCGGTGCCAAAATATATTATGTGCGCTGAGTGTGGGTCGACGATCCCGCAGCAGCCCAGTGCAATGTGCATGAAAACGGAACCAGTAAATTCTTTTGTTGGAGGTAAATGTAGAACAATGAAATATAATTCCCTTTCCCTCCGTATTCTATTCCAGCCACGTCCCTATCGCCATTCCAATCAACATCCAACCTTCATTACAATCACCATTATACTACAACAGGAACTATTTGAACAAAATGGTAACAAAAGTGAAGGTCTTAATCCGATTCTTCTCTTGAAATAAAACAAAGAGTTCATAAAGAGGCAAATTGGTTGAGCCGTCGGAGCATCGGATGAAACGGCCTTCGGTGCTTATTCCGGCTTATACAATTGGTTTCAAACTTTAGCAAAAGGTCGGCCGTTTCGTTGGGGAGGGGAATATAAGTCGATTACATCGATCCCCAGTGTTCATCTGGTGCTTAGTTGATCGACCCCGAAAGGATGAAAAACAAAGTCGGCCTTGGTAGCACTTGAACTCAGAACGTAAGATCGGAAGAAATGACACAGAGCATTTTGTCCGGCACGGTAACGATTCTGCCAGCTCGCTGCCTTCCGATTTTGTACAATTTGAGATCAAATCCCGCCGAGCATTCGATTGCTTTTTATTCTTCCTGGTGCCATATATAAAGTGCCAGATTCAAGCAGTGGACTGGCGAAATCCCTTGAGCGTTGCACGAGATGTCTTTTGGACTCTCTCCCAGAATTTTGTGCTCTGAGTTCAAATCTTACTAAAGTCTAATCGTGTAGTAGACTTAATCCGTCAGCCAGTTTTCCACCACCACCACCACTTGGCACATTTGGTTCTGTTGGCAGAAGCCATGAGATCCCCGTTGATATGTCATTGGTTTGTTATTGTAGCTACTTAATTTAAGTGTACTGATGTCGGCGACCAAGGGTTATTGATTAACAAAGCTATACGTTTTACAGCAGACGTCGAGTTCAAATCTTGCAGGTATTATTACATTTTCCGCCTTCTTCTTCTACATTACACATACACACATTAATGTATATACTTAAAACACACATTTATATATGTAAACTGAATATTCATTTCATGCCGCTGTCATCTTCAGGCGAGAACTGTTACAACTTACCGTCCATTTATTACTTACAGTTTATGACTCTCTTTTTTTTTCTACTCTTTTTACTTGTTTCAGTCATTTGACTGCGGCCATGCTGGAGCACCGCCTTTAATCGAGCAAATCGACCCCGGGACTTATTCTTTGTAAGCCCAGTACTTATTCTATCGGTCTCTTTTTGCTGAACCGCTAAGTGACGAGGACGTAAACACACCAGCATCGGTTGTCAAGCAATGCTAGGGGGACAAACACAGACACACAAACACACACACACATACATATATACGACGGGCTTCTTTCAGTTTCCGTCTACCAAATCCACTCACAAGGCTTTGGTCGGCCCGAGGCTATAGTAGAAGACACTTGCCCAAGGTGCCACGCAGTGGGACTGAACCCGGAACCATGTGGTTGGTTAGCAAGCTACTTACCACTCCTGCGCCTGTTGACATTTTTTTTTTTGGTATGTTAGTTGTCTGTTGTTTTCTTCTCTCTGGATTGACTACTTTGTTGTTTAACGTATATTTTCCTTGAATGTATTGGGTAGCCATGTTGGATGTTTGCATACATTTTGTTATGCTATATTTTTTACTGAACTTACTACGAATGAATTAGTTTTGTCCATATCATTTTTATTTGTTGAATCTACACATTAAACTCATTAAGGTCATTTGTGATCAATATGTGCTTGTGTATTTCGGTCAAGATTTTATTTTGTTAAAATGTATTTGTTTATGGGAAAAAAACATTTTGTAGGAGAATTATAGATTCATGGTCGAATGATTTTGTAAGCGATTCTGTGTGTACATCCTCCTCTTTTTCCTCCGGGTTGAGTTATGGAAGAGACGAGTATTTCTATCTGGTGTTTTTAACTATGCACGTGTTGTGTATTTATTTCTTTGGAGATTCTGCAGAAACCGGTAAAGCAAAGATCATCTTACCATAAATAATTGCTTTAACATATCCCATGATGTACAAAATATACAGACAAGCAATTCTTGAAATTGTTTAAACTTGACCAAGACAGATTCCCAAAAAAACTATATCCATACCAAGAGATATAACTGAGCCACTTCGCCTTGTTGTAACAGTCCCCGCCTGAAGATCGATGCGGCGTAAAACTTGAGTCGCGCGATAAGTAACTAGTTTAAAAGAACCGTATACTTTACATGTATTGAGTACTCTCTTCTTCATTCGTCCGATACATAACAACGTTTGAAAAATATGAGCGTATGCATGTATAAGTATATAGGCATACAAACACGCAAACATATATAAATGTAGGTTTATATACGTATTTATATAATACTCTTTCTCTTTCTCTCAGTCAATGTCATAGAATTAATTATAATGATTTAATTAGTGCCATTCTGTAATTATCACATCTGAATCTTTCTCAATGTGTTATTATTTGCAGCTGTGTTATCCGGGTACTTTACTGATGTCAAATGCGTTCGCTTTTGGATGAATTACCATGAACACTGCTTGGTTCCCTTATATGAACCTCCAGAAGATACCAGGTCAGTTAATGTGTGTGTGTGCGTGCGTGAGAGAGAGAATGCAAGAAATGGCAGAGATTTCAGTTTACTCGTACAAGTAATCTTTATATATAAAAGTGAAGTTGTGTGTCTGTCTCCAACGATTTAGATTCCTAACTACTCCCACATTTTGCGGTGCAGTTTAACCAAAACCGGGTATCTTATAGTCGTGATTCATATCGAGCCCTTCTGGGTATTAGCGCGCATCTACGATGAGTCTACGATTTAAAAAAAAAATTACCATCATTTTTTTCCATTTTAATGCATTTTTTCGCAATTATATAAGGGAAGTAACTCTCTAAAAATGTCTAGGATGAGTCAACGATTAAAAAAAAATTTACCATCATTTTTTTTTTTCCATTTTTAATGCATGCATTTTTTGCTATAACTTTCTAAAAATGCTTGTATAGTTATTTCCCTTACAAACCCGAGCAACGCCGGGCGATACTGCTAGTAATCCCTAAATAAAGTCTATTTCGTTAGCTCTCTTCTCTGAAAAGCATGAACATCTTTTTTTCCATGTCGGTGACACTTTTTATAAATAAACACCTTTTTTTTCTCTTCCAGCGTTCTGACAGCCATCGTTGAGTGTTACAGTATCTACAGAACCGATTTTGACAATTGTGGTGAAAACGGTTTCATTGCCATGATAATGAGGGCAACCCACTTCGCTCCGATGGGTTCAACGCTTGACGTAGATCTTTCAGTAAGTATCTATCGATATTATACAGATTATATAGTATTATATTGAACAGAAGGATTAACCATATTAGTTAAACTGTAATGCATTTTGTGTTGTGTTTTTAAGGGTTTTTGATGGTCATCATCATCATCGTCATCGTTTAACGTCCGTTTTCCGTGCTAGCACGGGTTGGACGGTTCGACCGGGGTCTGGGAAGCTAGGGGCAGCACCAGGCTCCAGTCTGATCTCGCAGTGTTTCTACAGCTGGATGCCCTTCCTAACGCCAACCACCCCGAGAGTGTAGTGGGTGCTTTTTACGTGCCACCGGCACGGAAGCCAGCTAAGGCGGCGCTGGCATCGGCCACGTTCGGATGGTGCTTTTTGTGTGCCACCGGCACAGAAGCCAGTCGGGGCGGCGCTGGCATCGGCCACGTTCGGATGGTGATTTTTATGTGCCACCGGCACAGGTATCACAACTACTATTTCCATTGATATTTATTTCGATGATGGGTTCATATAACCCATAGCAAGACTTGCATGCGCTACCAATCGAAAGCACCTCATACCAGACGTCAGTACATTACAGGGATCACTAGGAGAGAATGGGCACTGTTTCGAGACCCTCCTGACGACAGCTTTACAGTACACAGAGCCCCTCCTGCTCACTGGATCGACTTGTTATGGCGTAGTGGTTAAAAGCGCGGGCTACTAACCCCAAGATTCCGAGTTTGATTCCAGGCAGTGACCTGAATAATAATAATAATAATAATAATAATAATAATAATAATAATAATAATAATAATAATAATAATAATAATAATAATAATAATAATAATAATAATAATATCTTAGGAATGAGAACCCAGGCTCGAAATTTCCCCAAAGCACCTGATGAAGGCTGGAGGGTATATCAGCTGAAACGTTGTGTTAACAACAAAGATGAGGGTAAATATCCGTCATAACGTAAATAATGTCGAGGTTTTGTGTTCATCTGTTCCATAGTTAGGTTGCAGTTGATTTATTTACAAACTAATAGACTGACTCACAAAACACTAGAAAACTACGATGGAATAAATATATCAGACAAAAAAAAAACGCACCAATTAAAACTACACAATCCTCACAGATGTGTATGATATTCCTTTCTACTGTAGGTACAAGGCCTGAAATTTGGTGGACGAGTCGATTATATCGACCCTACGGTTCAACTGATATTTACTTCAACGTCCCCGAAAGGATAAAAGGCAGAGTCGACCTTGTCAGCGTTTGAACTCAGAACGTAAAGACAGATGTAATGCTTAGCAAAACGATTATCGACACTTTATGCTTTTTGTTTTTTCTTCCAAGAAGCAAGAGAACAGCGGAAACCCGCAGGAAGCTCTGTGCTGTATACGAATAGGGTACAGTTACAGAACGTGTGTCAGAAATGGCTTTATGGTTTTCGAGATTTCGATTGGGGAAGTTTTCTGTTCACTAGAGATAAAAGCTTCTGAAGAATTCGTTGATGTTGTTTCATTCAATTCGTTTTTCTTTCTTTTTACTTATATATCTTCTTTTCGTTTTGCAGAAAATAACACAAGAAGGCAAGAACACGGAATAAGATTTATGCAGATAGGAAGAGCTGATTATATATATATATATATATATATATATATATATATATATATAATATATATATATATATATATATATATATAATATATATATATATAATATATATAATATATATATTATATACACACATATATACATACATATATATATATGTATATACACACATATATACATACATATATATATATACACATATATACATACATATATATATACATATATACATACATATATACATACATATATACATACATACATATATACACGCATATATATATATACATATAGATACACATATACATATATATACACACACACACGTATACAGACATACTTGTATACACATACACACACACACACACACAATTGATAACACATCGTTAAACTCTAAACATGTATATTCAAAATTAGACAAAACGATCGCTGAGAACAGCATATCTCTTATGATAAAATTCAGAATAAAACGCAATTTCACATAGAGATCATAGTTTTCCTCCTCTACAGCTGTTTCAATGACGTTCACTAATCGTAACATTAAGACACCTGATGAAGAGAATTAAATTATGAACTATATGCCTTTTACTTTATCTGTGGTACTTGTTTTGATGGAGGAGGGACGTAAGTAAAATGCCGGATAAGCGATCTGTTTGCTGTATATTAACTGGAAAACAAAGGATATATAATAATATATCGTCGCAAAAATAAAATTTTACGAGTTACGAAATAAGCAATGAATTACAAAATTGGTTTTAACGGACACACCATGTAACTAAATGGTTGTTTCGATTTTTTTTTTAACTGTTTGCAACCAAATTTCAAGCTTTTCCCCCCTAATGAAACGCTTCTTGTTCAGCCATGTTGGTTTTTCTTTCCCCTGTATTAAATATTGTTTGAAAATAAAGCAAATATAAATTTTGGAGTGCTTTGCCTTTTTTCTTTTCATCATCATCATCATCATCGCTGATTTAATTTCCTATCTATTAGCTTTTACTTGCTTCAGTCATTAGACTGCGGCCATGCTGGGGCATCACATTTTAGTCGAATGAATCAACCCCAGTACTTATTCTATCGGATCTCTTTCACCAAACCGGTAAGTTACAGGGATGTAACCATACCAACACCGGTTGTCAACTGGTGGACGAGGGACAAACACGCATATATATATATACGATGGGCTTCTTTCAGTTTCCGTCAATCAAATCCATTCACAAGGCATTGGCCGGCCTGAGGTTAAAATAGAAGACACTTAGCCAATGTGTCACACAGTGGGACTGAACCCAGAACCATGCCGTTGGGAAGCACACTTCAAAATCACACAGCCACGCCTGCACCTATATATATATGTTACTTTGCCACGAGAGCATGGGTCAAACTGAATTCGTTGAAACAGATTTTCGATTGATGCCTTTCCTGTCATCAAACCTCCCTTGTTTCCAAGCAAGGTAATGTTTCCTCAAAGCTGGAAATGTTTCATAGGAAGACTGGAGACGAAGGACACCGCTTCCATCACAACTATGACATATCAAAACAAAGATTCACACACACACCCATACATAACAGGGGTGGAGGATTCTGTCCACCAAATCCACTGACAAGGTTTTGGCCTGCCAATGGCTATAGCGAAAACACTTGCTTGAGATTCCACACAGAAGAGTTGAACTCGTGACTGCACGGTCGGGAAGCAAACTTCTGAATCACTTGGTTATACTTGCACTCAGCTGTGATTGAAAGAACACATGGAGTAAAATATAGAAACCCAGAGAAAAATGAGAGCAAAATTTGATTTTATAATGAACATCATTTGGTACATAAGCATACATACAGCATCTAACGTGTTTTCTATGCTGGCATGGGTTGTTGTTGTTGTTGTTGTTGTTAAGCAACAAGACGGGTAAGGGTGATTAGGTGATGGGCTAGGGCTTAGGGGCGGGAGACCCCAGACCGTGAAAAAAAAAAAAAGAAACTTTGGTCATCTTGTTGTAGTCGAGGGCTCTTCGTTGACGCCTGACACCACTGGGACGTGGCCCTCGAAGTCGCTGGAAATGGAGATCTCCAGGTCCAAATTCTTGAACAGCGCTGGCATGGGTTGGATGGTTTGACAGGAGCAGGTAAGGCAGGGGAGGGGGTCACATGAGGCTCATTGTCTGTTTTGTAACGGTTTCTACAGCTGGATGTCCTTTCTAATGCCAATCACTTTCCACAGGGGACTGAGCTTTTTACGGGGCACCAGCACTGGTGCTTTTCCCAATCTTCTTTCAGAGTTACCCTCTTCCGAGGCATGCTGTCTTTACCATAGCCTACAACAATGGTTCCCAACTATTCTTCACCTCTGGAGTCCTTTGATTCCGATTCTACTCTACTGGACCCCTCATAGCTATTCAATGTTTTTAAAAAAATCGTTTCTTTTTATCCTTTTATTTGTTTCAGTCATTTGACTGTGGCCATGTTGGAGCACCGCCTTTAGTCAACCAGATCAACCCCCCAGGAATTATTTTTTGTAAGCCTAGCACTTATTCTATCTGTGTCTTTTGCCGAACTGCTAAGTTACAGGGACATAAACACACTAGCATTGCTTGTCAAGCAATGGTGGATGGACAAACACAGACACACAAACATATATATATACATATAAAACCCATGCTAGCATGGAAAGCGGACGTTAAACGATGATGATATATATATATCATCATCATCATCATCATCGTTTAAAGTTTTCCATGCTAGCATGGCTTGGACGGTTCAACTGGGGTCTGGGAAGCCAGGAGGCTACGCCAGGCCCAGTCTGATCTGGCAGTGTTTCTAAGGCTAGATGCCCTTCCTAACGCCAACCACTCTGAGAGTGTAGTGGGTGCTTTTTATGTGCCACCTGCACAGGTGCCAGACGAGGCTGGCAAACGGCCACGATCAGATGGTGCTTTTTACGTGCCACCGGGCCAGATGTGGCTCTCAGCAGGTTGTCCCTTAGAGCCCTCCAGTTGTCTTCTACCCCCTGTGAAGCTATATCCCCTTCTACTTTGTCAAAGGCTTCAAGTAATATGTCCCTAAGTCTCTGTCCATTCACAGGATCTTTAAGCTTCCAGATCCTTCTTCTCCAAGTTGGTCGTCCTCTTAGTCTTGATCCTAAAGTCACTAACTACCAGTTTATGTTGTGGGGTACATTCTTCGCCTGGGAAGGTTTTGGCATTTATAAGCAGCCATCTTTCCCTTTTCCTGGTATGTCGGCCCAATCGGTAGGTGACTAGCTGGCTGGTTGGTTTCCTGAAGTTAGTGTTGCAAACCATAAGATCATTTGCATCGCAGAACTCCAGCAGCCTGGTTCCCTCCTCGTTGCGGGAACCATAACCATAGCCCCCATGTACACCATAGAAGCCTCCAGCATGTCGTCCAACGTGACCATTGAAGTCACCAGCCACAAAGAGAAGGTCTCTGTCGCTCGTCAACGAGGTAGTCTGCAGAAGGGTGTCATAGAATCGGTCTTTCTGTTCATCGGGTAGCCCCGGATGAGGGGCGTAGGCTGATATAATGGTCGCTAATCCATGATGAAGCACTAATCTAATCTTAAGTATTCTGTCACTTACTCCGATTACCTCAATTACCTTATCTACCCATTTTTCAGCGAGAAGTATACCCACACCTCCAACCCCGTCAGTGTTGCCTGCCCAGAAAATCTTGTACCTGTGTTCCTTGCCTGTGAGGAACCTAGCAGAACCTCATATATATATATATATATATATATATATATACACACACACAATGGGCTTCTTTCAGTTTCTGTCTATCAAATCCACTCACAAGGCTTTGGTCAGCTTGAGGTTATAGTAGAAGACATTTGCCCAAGGTGACATGCAGTGGGACTGAACCCGGAACCATGTAGTTGGTAAGCAAGATACTTCCCACACAGCCACTCCTGCACCTTTTTATGAAATATTTGGAATTTTATGAAAAAAAACATTGTTAGAATATTTTGTGCATTTTAGAAGCATAACCAGTTTATTACACAAATTTTAGCATCAATATCCTCTGTGGCCCAACCAAGGGTCATATGAACCCTGGGTGAGAACCCCTGACTTACAGAGTCCACACTACTTTTGGGTAATTAAAACAGAACCATTCTTCTGTGCTGCTGTAATTGTTTGGAATACCTGACTTCCTAGACAGGTGACCTTCATTATGGATGAAAAGAAAACCTGTGGCCTCATATTAACGAGAAGAATCTATGCTGATAGTTGTAGGTAGAGAATGAGGAATAAAAGTTGCAGCAGTTAAGTGAAGGGAGAGAACTTATGGCATCGGAAGTTCTGGGAATGAAGTTCTCAAAAACAAAACAACACAAAGTTTTAACAGAAGAAAGTAATTTTATTAAGAGATAAACCTGACCCAATGTAAAAAGCCAATATTTAAAGAAGGTGAACAATAGCTGCAGTGAATACAAAAGATAAACCAACCACCAGGTAACCACTCATGTAGAGAGTATTCAGTTTGAAGCCAGTTGCCCAGTCCCAGGCCTGAAACAGAAAAACACAGAATTACATTGGACATTGGAAAACATGCGAGATTAATTCTTGAAGTCTTTGTACTTCACATAATTGTGCAGGGGTTCACAATTTGGAATCTACAAAAGTAGTAAAGGGGCTTCATAAACAGGGCTTGCAATTTTAAAACGGTACAGTATAAAATATATAATTACTTAGTTACATGTAATTATTCAAATACAAATGTTTTTAATTGACATAGCAAATTAGGGAAATGTGTCCCTTAAACCCTTTATTTCTGTTGAAATACACTGCGCTTGTTGCAGTTAGTTTTGAAAATAACAAAGAATTTAGTAAAATCATCATCATCATCATCATCATCGTTTAGCGTCTGCTTTCCATGCTAGCATGGGTTGGACAGTTCAACTGGGGTCTGGGAAACCAGAAGGCTGCACCAGGCCCAGTTAGATCTGGCAGTGTTTCTACAGCTGGATGCCCTTCCTAACGCCAACCACTCCGTGAGTGTAGTGGGTGCTTTTTATGTGCCACCGACACAGGTGCCAGACGAGGCTGGCGAACGACCACGCTCGGATGGTGTTTTTTATGTGCCACCGACACAGGTGCCAGACAAGGCTGGTGAACGGCCACGCTCGGATGGTGTTTTTTTTTTTATGTGCCACGGACACAGGTGTGCCACTAGTGTTATTAAGCATAATGAGGAATTTTGATGGAAGAGTTTACTTAGGATCACTTTAGAAAAAGAGGTTTGTATCACAGAATTTGGCGCAATCTCAGACAGTCAACATTAAAAGGGTTTAAATCAAAATATAGTAATCCCTTGCCATATTAAGGGTCACCTATCACACATTCAGCACATTGCAGATTTTTCTGGCTAATAGATTCCTTTGTTTGTTTCAGTCATTTGACTGCGGCCATGCTGGAGCACTGCCTTTTTAGTTGAACAAATCAACCCCAGGATTTATTCTTTGTAAGCCTAGTATTTATTTTATCGGTCTCTTTTGTCGAACCACTAAGTTACCGGGAAGTAAACACACCAACATCGGTTGTCAAGCAATGGACAAACACAGACACACAAACGTATACATACATATATATATATATATATATATATATATATATATATATATATATATATATATATACATACATATATATATCTATATATACATACATATACACACACACACAACAAGCTTCTTTCAGTTTCCGTCTACCAAATCCACTCACAAGACATTGGTCGGCCCGAGGCTATTATAGAAGGCAAGGTGCCATGCAGTGGGACCGAACTGGGAACCATGTGGTTGGGAAGCAAGCTTCTTACCACACAGCCCGCGGACTCCTCAGTATATCCAGGTTTCTGCAGCCGATAGGGATTTATATTTTTTTTAGATTTTGATTATTTCTGTGTAAGGTTTTGGAATGTAACATCCGCGATAGTCGAGAGATTACTGCAATGCATAGATTTGGCTCTAAGGGAAAATTACATTCTTCACTCTTTCGTTACCATAGTTCTCTTGAAATACAATGCCTCTGTTTCAATGAATTTTGAGAAAAAACAAAGAATTTAGAGAAATAACTTTGTCGTTATTAAGAAGGTGTTTGAGAAAAAATTAAAGTGAAATTTTGATGAAGGATTTTAATTGAGGCAAGTTTAAACCTTTAGCATTCACTTAACTCTATCAAATGAAATGCTTATCTCTCTTTACTCTTTTACTTGTTTCAGTCATTTGACTGCGGCCATGCTGGAGCACCGCCTTTAGTCGAGCACATTGACCCCAGAACTTATTCTTTGTAAGCCTAGTACTTATTCTATTGGTCTCTTTTGCCAAACTGCTAAGTTATGGAGATGTAAACATACCAGCATCGGTTATCAAGCGATGTTGGGGGGACAAACACAGACACAAACACACACATATATATATATACGACAGGCTTCTTTCAGTTTCCGTCTACCAAATCCATTCACAAGGCTTCGGTCAGCCCGAGGCTATAGTAGAAGACACTCGCCCAAGGTGCCACGCAGTGGGACTGAACCTGGTGCCATGTGGTTGGTAAGCAAGCTACTTACCACACAGCCACTCCTGCGCCTATTCACATTTTTAAAAAATTAATCTTGCATAGTCTTGTAACTTCAAGATTGCAATGATGTGATGGTTTAGTTTTAGAATGACATTGTAGGATAAGTGTGAGAATCCAGATCCAGTTAGTTTGAACATAAGACAGATATAATATCTGGGCTGGATATGCCCAGTTTAAATACTAAACAGGGCTGGCCCCAGGGTTGCTGGTGTCCCAAGCAAGCTGAACTTCAACGTGTACATGCTGAAGGACATGGAAATTTCTTCATCTTTGTGATACCCTCCTTGGTGATCCCTAACACATGGCGCCCCAGGCAAGTGCCTGGGTTGCTGGTCGGAACCTTGAGCTGGCCCTGACGCTAAAGGGTTAAAACAAGAAACTTGTATCATAGAACCAGGGAGCAGTCTCAGACAAGCTGGTATGAAAATGAGTTAAAGAAAAAGGGTTCTTGGTAGTGAAAAAATATGAGGAAATAGGGCACCAGTGATTCTGTCAGGGAAGTGGAGGCAAGTCGATCAAAAGGAAATTCAGTAAGGATCAGTATAAATGAGTGAGAAGAAGAAAAAGGGGCAAATGAAAGGGTGAGAGAAAGTGTGGGTTATGAAAGAGGAAATGTTTAGGGACTTACCAAATGCCTGAGGCCATTGAATAAGTGATATAACATAGGAAATATCACTGTGTACTTGGCCGCAATGATTATATTAGGGTTCAAATTCATCTGTTTCACCATGTCAACATAGTGAGGGAAGTCATGAGGTAAAACTAAAACCCCTAAGGCCATGCCGGTCATACCTGCAACAAAACAGAAAAATCATTTGATATAAAGGGTCTTTGATCAACAGTTTTGGCTCCTAGTTTTTTGGAGGGGTTTTTTTTACATTTTGTTTACTCTTTTACTTGTATTACTCATTCGGCCGCGACTATGCTGGGGCACTGCTTTGAAGCAGTCCCACACACACACACACACTCCCACATGCGTACAAACACACATGTACATTTTAACACGTGTACACACACTCACACATGCTCCAACATGCATACACACACACACACACTCTCCCTCGTGATATGCTTTTGCAGTTTCCATTTACCAAATTCCTTTACAAAGCACTGGTCAGCCTGGGGCCAGAGCAGAAGACACTGTGCAGTGGGACTGAACTGGAGACCAATGGTTGGTGCAAGTATGGGTAAGGGGCAGGCGTGACTAGGAGACGAAATAAGAGATTCGGTGACTGAGTGACAATTGCCAGGTTAAAATACCATTCCCACAGAGGTCAACAAAATGGTATTTGCAGAGAAAACGTTGGAGAAATTCACAAGAGGTGAGAGATGGACTGTGTGGTTTGGGAAAGAGAGCCATCTTTGGAAACTTCACCTCTCTCTGGCCACATGGTTTCCTAGTTCAGTACCACTGCATGGCACCTTGGGCAAGTGTCTTGCTGTTATAGTGCCAGGGCAAACAAGTAAAGCTTTGTGAGTGGATTTGGCAGACAGAAACTGAAGGAAGCCCATTTGTGTGTGTGTGCAAATTTGTGTTTGTGAGTGTATATACATATTTGTATGCCATCATCGTTTAACATCTGCTTTCCATGCTGGCATGGGTTGGACAATTTGACTAAGGACTGGCAAGCCAGGAGGCTGCACCAGGCTCCAATCTGATCTGGCAAAGTTTCTACAGCTGGATGTCCTTCCTAATGCCAACCACTCTGAGAGTGTAGTGGGTGCCTTTAATGTGCCACTGGCACAAGAGCCAGACAAGGAGGACCTGGCATCGACCATGTTTGGATGATGCATTTTACGTGCCACTGGCATGGGAGCCAGTCAGGGGTCACTGGCCACAGCTACAATCTTGATTTTACTTGACTCAACAGATCTTCCCAAGCATATCATACCGCCTGACACATCAAGAGTACTTTTAAATGGGCTGGACGTGCAACACTGGCATCGGCCATGGCTGTGATCTCCCTCTAGTTACCAGGTCATGTGTGCGTACGTGTGTGTGTGTCCTTGACCGGTCATCAAATGACTGTTGTAAATGAATGCCATTCGTTTCCAATATTCTGCAAAAAAACACCCAGGTTGAGTACGATGAAGAAATTCTTTACTTACCAGCAGAAAGGACGATTCCAGTTGCACGGTGAGCCACGGACAAAATAGATGTCAGCTGCGGTCTGGAATGGAGAAATTCGGGGAAGAAAAAAATGAAATTCAAATATCTGAGAAACTAAAATAATAAGCACATTTATTTTTAACACAGTACTCTTCTCTTTGTTTCAGTCATTGGACTGTGGCCATGCTGGAACACAGCATTGTGGAGTTATTTCTAAGCCTACTACTTGTTTTAGAACTTTAGTACCTTTGCTAAGTTATGGGGATGTTAACAAACCAACACTGGTTATCAAGCAGTTGAGGGACAAATACAATGATATACATGCGCTTACAAGTGTGTATATATACCATCATCATCATCATCATCATCAAATGTCCATTGCCCATGCTGGCATGGGTTGGACGGTTTGACTGGGCTGACATGCTTGAAGGCTCCATCAGACTCATGATTTACTATGGTTGGATACCCTTCCTAACACCAACCACTCCAAGAGTGTAATGGGTGCTTTTACATGCAACTGGCACAGGTGCCATTTGCATGACACCAGGGTGCATTTACATGCCACTAGCATGTGGGGAGGACAAACAACACACACAGATACATACATATATATATCTATATATACGACGGGTTTCTTTCAATTTCCATCTACCAAATCAACTCACAAGGCTTTGGTCAGCCCAGTGCTATAGGAGAAGACACTTGCCAAAGTGATTATATTGCTAATGCAATATAATTAATATTGTTAAAGGGTTCAAGCTGAGTATTTGTCATGCTGTATTGTCAAAATGGGGATGGATGCAGGCACGAATGTGTATTTATGCAGGCTGCCTTGTAACCACAAGGTCATGGGATCCATCTCACTACATGGTACCTCAAGCAAGTGTCTTCCATAGCCTTGGCTTAATCAATGCCCTGTTAACAAAACTGACATACAAAAAGTGTACAGTAGTCCAGTGTATGTGTGTGTGTGATCACCATCATTGTTTAACCATTCTGAATTCAGATTTCTTTGTCTAATGTAATAATTCATTTATATTTTTTTAAAAATTAATCCTTTATTATCTTGTAGCTTTGAGATTTCAAAGATGTGATTGTTTATTTTTAGAATGACATTGCAGGTGGATGTAAAAGGCTGGATCTGACCAGTTTGAACACAGTACAGGTAGGATATCTGGACCAGAGTTGGCCAGTTTAAAGGTTAAAAGTCCTCTTTACCATGCTTGCATGGGTTGGATGGCATTCATTGTGACAAATTCTCTATGGACGGATCCCCTTCTTGTTACCTATTTCCAAGCAAGGTAATATTTCCCCTTGGCCAGACATGTTTTCACAGGAAAATATTTCACAGAAAATATTTCACAGAAAAGCGACAGGTGAACTGAGACGAGAGAGAGTTAAGGGGAATATAAACTTGAAAGGGCATGTGGAGGCATGATGCCTTGTTTTGAAAACGTGGAATGCAATAATAATATTTACTTGTAGATGGTCAGATGAGGGGACATTGGCCTCTTCAGGCGTTTATTTTTCTCCCAGAAATATTTCATGTCTTCATACGACCGTTCTGAAGTGGAGGCCATCACAGCAGGAATTCTGAAAAGGCAAAAAGCAAAAATATAATAGAATTAAAAATCAGATTTATAATCAAAAATTTCAGGTGAGTGACAGATACAATGAAAGATTCAGATGCGAATTGAAACTAGAACCAACAATTAATTATACAACATATATTCTTTTCTACTCTAGGCACAAGGCCTGAAATTTTGGGGGAGGGGGCCAGTCAATTAAATTGACCCCAGTATGCAAATGGTACTTAATTTATCAACCCCAAAAGGATAAAAGGCAAACTCGACTTTGGCAGAATTTGAACTCAGAACATAAAGACAGACAAAATACAGTTAAGCATTTCACCCAGTGTGAATCATACAACAGATATAAGATAACTTGTCCAGCACTCTACCAACTGCACCATACTTAATGTACTTTATGAAAATTTCCCTCACTCAATCCAAGCCATTTTCATAAAATGATAAATTAATAATTCCTTCTACTATTGGTACAAGACCTGGATATTTGGGGCAGGGAGCAAGTTGGTTACATCGAGTCATGCATCCCAAAACATGACTGGTGCTTATTTTATCGACCCTGAAAGGATGAAAGGCAAAGTTGACCCTCGGCGGAATTTGAATGCAGAATATGATGCCAGTAGCCCCTGACTCGATGACACCCCCCTGCCCAGACTGGCTCCCATGCTGGTGGTATGTAAAAAGCATCATCCAAACGTGACCGATGCTAGCACTGCCTGACTGGCTTCCATGCCAGTTCGTCGTTCGTTTGTTTAGCGTCCGCTTTCCATGCTGGCATGGGTTGGACGGTGCAACTGGGGTCTGGGAAGCCAGAAGGCTGCACCAGGCCCAGCCTGATCTGGCAATGTTTCTATGGCTGGATGCCCTTCCTAACGCCAACCACTCCATGAGTGTAGTGGGTGCTTTTTACGTGCCACCGGCACAGGTGCCAGGCGAGGCTGGTAAACAGCCACGATCGGATGGTGCTTTTTACGTGCCACCAGCACGGAGGCCAGGCAAGGCTGGCAACGGCCAAATGGCACATAAAAAGCATTCACTACACTCTCAGAGTGGTTGGCATTAGGAAGGGCATCCAGCTGTTACCCTATTTCTGCAGAAAGCACTACCTTGGTTTTTATTACTTTAGAAAATAATGAATTTAGAGAAATAACTTTCATTGTCATCATAATGTCTGCTTTCCATGCTGGCATGGGTTGGACGGTTTGACAAGAGATGGCCAGGCATGAATCTGCACCAGACTTCTGTGCTTGTTTTAACATCCTTTTTTACAGCTGGATGCCCTTCCTAACACCAACTACCTGGCAAAGAGAGCAGAGTGCAGTTTACATGGCACAAGCACAGCCAAGGGTCAGTTTTGGTTTTTACAGCTGGATCCAACTTCGTTATCATTAATTTGGTGCTGGGAACATAAATTAACATGAAATTTCGACAAATAGGCACAGGAGTGGCTGTGTGGTAAGTAGCTTGCTAACCAACCACATGGTTCCGGGTTCAGTCCCACTGCGTGGCATCTTGGGCAGGTGTCTTCTGCTATAGCCCCAGGCCGACCAATGCCTTGTGAGTGGATTTGGTAGACGGAAACTGAAAGAAGCCTGTCGTATATATGTATATATATGTGTGTCTGTATATGTTTGTGTGTCTGTGTTTGTCCCCCTAGCATTGCTTGACAACCGATGCTGGTGTGCTTACGGCTCCGTCACTTAGCGGTTTGGCAAAAGAGACCGATAGAATAAGTACTGGGCTTACAAAGAATAAGTCCCGGGGTCGATTTGCTCGACTAAAGGCGGTGCTCCAGCATGGCCGTAGTCAAATGACTGAAACAAGTAAAAGAGAGTAAAAGAGTAAATGCTTTTAATTTAGATATCTTTAAAACATGAGTTTTTAATCATACAGGTGAGGACAGTCTCAGGTAGGTTGGTATTAAAAAGGTTAACGCCTTAATACAGTATTAAGGTCCTTAAAACCCAATTCAGTACCCATAAACTTCATTCGTAACTTACCTTGTATTAAGGAGAGTAAATGGCCGCTGGAACAGACACTGCTGTCGCACAACTGACCTGTTGTAGAAAATAATAAAATAAGTGTATTATTTGTGACATCAGGATGGTACAGGAAGATTAAACCCAGCTAATCCTTCTGGTAATCTACAATCAATGTTTTTTTTAGTAAAGTTAAAAGCAATTTCCTAAAACCGCTGTTAAAGTCAACACTTCTAAAAACCTTGTCAGGCCAATGACATTGTATATAAGTGAAGCCTGGATCACAAAAGGTGGCTGACACTAAGTGACTGAAAGCATTCAAGACTCTAGAGTTATGGCAAGTTCTATGAATCACTTTGGCAGCATGTAGGCCGAATGCTTAGGGAGTGGAATGGAAGTTGGTGATGGCAGGTAACATAAATTGCATCTGGCCCTCAATATTCACATACCCACCTTCAGATATACATCCATGTCTGTATGTTTACATACACAGAGATAACTTCAGGCTCTACATACAGAGATACAAACTTCAGGCACCATATACATACATAGTGACCTTTAGACACTATAGATACACATATACACCTTGGTAATTTATACACACACAGATCATATGTGTAGATATCATCATCATCGTTTAACATCTGTTCTCCATGCTAGCATGGGTTGGACGGTTCGATCAGGGTCTGGGAAGCCAGGAGGCTGCACCAGGCTCCAGTCTGATCTGGCAATGTTTCTATAGCTGGATGCCCTTCCTAACGCCAACCACTAAGAGATACAGAAGAGACAAAGAAAAGAAAAATTCCATCTGAAGAATGTCTTAACTAATTCAGTGGAGTATTTTCTCCTTTTGAGAATACTTTCCATACCAGAACACACACCTTGACCTTACTTTGATGAGTGTCAGAGACAGCACCCTTCCTGCAGTGAAGTTGTTACATAACAGGGCAGGTGAATGACCTAGCTTAGAACAGAGTCTGGCAGCAGTATTAGATATATATATATATAGAGAGAGAGAGAGAGTAAGAGAGAGAGATGGCTGTGTGGTAAGAAATTTGCTTCCCAACCACATGGCTCCAGCATGGGCAAGTGCCTTCTACTATAGCCTCAGGCCAACCAAAGCCTTGTGAGTGGATTCAGTAGATGTAAATTGAAAGAAGCCCATCGTGTGTGAGTGTGTGTGTGTATATATATATATATATATATATTCAGAAATATTAAATTTCTAAATATCTCATAGAGATATGTAGGGTGGTGGGGTGATAGAATGGTTGTATACTGTCAACTTAACGTAAGGGAATTACACCACCGCTGTTTAGCCCTAGGAAGCATCGACGCTTCCTAAGACGACAGGAAGCATCGATGCTTCCTTGGGCTAAACAGCGGTGGTGTAATTCCCTACTGTCACGTTAAGTTGACAGTGTACAACCACTCTATATATATATATATATATATATACTAAGCAATAAGGGTTTAGCAACGAGTTGCCTTACCACATACCGAATTTAGAAATAGCAGTCAAAGGGTTATAGCTATTTCTTCTACTAAAAAGGGAGATCTCAGTAAAAACAGCATTTGGAAGGCAGACACAAACAGGTAAGAGAGAATGAATTGACTGCAATCTATCATACATTTTTTTAGTTATATATATATATATATATATATATATATATATATATATGAGAGAGAGAGAGAGAGAGTGGTTGTACATATATATATATATATATATATATATATATAAACTTAATGAGAAAAATTCAAAGGCCGATGTATATATTCCTTCAGTCCATATTAACGAAATTCTCCATGGTATACAATGTACATACACAGATGCATTCATCTCTATGAGATACAAAAAATTTCTAAGAATTTATAAATACATACATATACACGAAAATTTACAAATATATAAAATTTCATGGATATATAACAATTTATAAACACTTGGCGGAATTCTAAGAGCATCATACGAAGTTCTTCGCGGTTCTCTTTCCACCTCTTCGCTTTCGAAATTCTTAGACCATAGAATAATAATTCCTTTACCGGGTTTAACCCTGCCAATACCAGAATCGCTCCGTCCTTTGCATATCTTTAATACAGACCACCCTCAGTTGCACGTAATTAATGCCAGGTTTCTCTGATATGAAGATAACCAGCTTCTGTCTTTTCACCCAAACGCTGAATAATAATAATAGAATTAAAGGTCCATGGGTGGACGCTGGCCCTCCATCCATGACTTAACTGTAGAATAAACAGGAAAGCCAACGAAGCCAAGGAAAAGCGATCGATTTTGCAGCAAAACTTGCCGAAGGTCATCACTGAGATCAATTAGAGGACGAATTAAAGGCGTTTAAATGAATCTCAGGTGGAAGGGTGGCTGTTGTTAATGACCAGGGTGGGAATGTGAGTGTGTGGCTGTCATGCCTCCCCATTGATAGCATCTAAATAAGACAATTCATAAATAAACACCAAATGTAAACAGAAAATCAGTTTCTTTACCTCAACAGCAACGACATGGTCGTTTCCTTGGGGTTGAAGCACGCTTTGTCTTCTGCGCATGCCCACCGGAAGTGCTACCTCCGGAAGTGCTACCTCCGGAAGTGCTACAACCTCTTCGTCTATTCCGTCGTTCTTTTAGAGACTTGATGTGGTCGGCTTATCTGCAAGAAATAGCAGTCAAATCCTATCCTACTGTCTCTAAAAACAGAAGGATTCTATGACCTGTTTGTTTATTTCTTCGTTGTGTCATTTGGTTCTACTTGAGAACAGTGGTCCCAGTGCGCGCACTCGCGTACTCGCGCATCCGCGCCAGCTAGTCATAACTAGTCGATCCTTACTTTGTGTTTTTGTATTTTATTTACTTTGTGTAAAAAAAATATTTATTTTATTTGTTGTAGGATCGACTAGTCACGATTAGCTAGCGCGGATGCGCGACTATGCGAGTGCGCGCCCCGGGACCACTGTTCTCAAGTAGTACCCTATCATTTTATTCCACCATTCTTACATCGACTCAATTACCTTATAGAGACAAGACATCTGACGTGGTCAGTCGATCTGCTAGAAATAGTAGTCAAACTTCTCCCAACTCACTCCCTAATTCCTTTAAAAATAGAAGGACAACACATTGCCACCTATTCGTTATACTATTCTTTATTTTGCTTCTATTTTTATTTTTACTTTTATTTTTATGTCCATTTTACTTATTTTGCGTCTTAATTTTTTTATATATATTTCTTCTTTTTTCTATTTTCTTTTTGTATTTATATTTTTGATCTCGATTCTTGGAAAAACTTTTGTTTTTATTTCACATAAATAATAATTTCTTTTTTAGAAAAAGTAATTAGTGTTATTTTCATAATTAGAATTAGTAGATTTGTTACACTTTCATAGACAGAGAGTGAGATGTGGTGGGGGAGGTAAGGCGACAGTCGAAGTAGTTCGGCTATTTCCGGCATTCTCCGGTATTTTTCACCAATTGAATCTTTTTATCTTTTATCTTTTACCTGTTTCAGTCATTAGACTGCGGCCAAGATGGGGCACCGTCTTGAAGAATTTTAGTCGAACGAATCTACCCCAGTACCTATTTTTTAAGCCTGGTACTTATTCGATCGGGACGTAAATACACCAACACCGGTTGTCAAATGGTGGTGGGGATACAAACACACGCGCACACACACAGAAAGGTAAGACGGGGTTCAATCAGTTTCCATCTATCCACTCACTGGGTTTTGGTCAGCAGGAGGCTGTAATAGAAGACACTTGCCCAAGGTGCCACGCAGTGGGACTGAACCCAGAACCATGTGGCTGGAAAACAAATTTGTTACCCTATAACTACGCTTGCACCTATTTAGATAGTAAAAATTAATAAATAAGCGCAGGAGTGGCTGTGTGGTAAGAAGCTTGCTTCCCAACCACATGGTTCCGGGTTCAGTCCCACTGCGTGGCACCTTGGGCAAGTGTCTTCTACTATAGCCTTGGGCGGAGCAAAGCCTTATGAGTGAATTTGGTAGACGGAAACTGAAACGAAGCCCGTCGTATATATATATATGTATTTGTGTTTGTCCACCCCACCATCACATGACAACCGATGTTGGTGTGTTTATGTTCCCGTAACTTAGCGGTTCGGCAAAAGAGACCGATAGAATAAGTACCAGGCTTACAAAGAATAAATCCAGGGGTCGATTTCGTCAACTAAAAAGCGGTGCTCCAGCATGGCCACAGTCAAAATGACTGAAATAAGTAAAAGAATAAAAAAAAAAGTATTATTGATGAAGAGAAATATTCATAGAAATATTTTGGCATTGAGAAACAGAAATAAGAATTACAGAACCCGGTCTCGAATTTTTTTTTCCCACGAGCGTTCCGGACCCCAGTTATGAACTCATTTGCATACAGCCAATCAGAGCTCAACTACCAAACAAATTTATGAGCGGAAAACAAGTGATGGGCAATAAGGTCACTTGGGTAAGGAAGGACCATGCTTCTTTTCTCTTTTAAGAATGTTTGTTGTTCTTGTTCTTGATCCAACCATGGCTGCCTCTGCGTAGTTATTTGTGTTGTTGTTTACTTTGTAAAAGAGTAAGGGGAGAGGGTTCCCTGCACATCACCCTCTACCCACATTGTTTCCCATCCTCATCTTTTCCATATGGGACCCTAACAAAATCCGAAAACAGGTAGAGATGCCAATCTATCAAATTACTTGTTTCCTTCTAAAACCAGACAGAACTTGGCGATCGGTCGACTTACAACACCGTTCTTCGTCTTGGGTTTACTTAAAAATAATAATAATAATAATGAAATTATTGTATACAGTGCTCAGGTGCACCACACAAAAAAAAACTCTTACAAAGAGCCTCAAGCCAAGATTGAACCTTAGTGAAAGAGGTTTGTGTGTGTTACTGTGTCCATGGCTTTACCCACAAGACCATTGAGACAACAACTTGGTAGAGTGTGTTTGTTAACTCGACACCAAGGTGAAAGTGAGCTCTGATTGGCTGTAAACAACCCTTGCTGTTATCACTAATGTGTCTGTGTACATCTGTCGACATACGAAACGAAAGGAAAGAAGAGAAAGTGTGTTTTGTATTTCATCATTTTGTACAACGAATAGCGCAACAGGTAGCGTGGCCGAGCGGTCTAAGGCGCTGGTTTAAGGCACCAGTCTCTTCGGAGGCGTGGGTTCGAATCCCACCGCTGCCAGGAGTAATTTTTTTTTTTAAACAGATGCAGTCGTCTCAATACTGTAAGAAGCTTGTTTCCCAACCACGTGAATCCGGGTTCAGTCCCACTCTGCGGCAACCTCGGCAAACAGTTTTATACTATTCTTGGGTTAATCAAATCCTTGTGAGTGGATTTCGCTGACGGAAACTGGAAGAAGCTTATCGTATGTATATATAAATGTGTGTGTGTTTGTCCCCCTTCGCTGCTTGACAAGCAGTGTTGGTGTGATTACGTCCCTGTGATTAAAAATAGGTACTGGAGTCGGTTCATTCGACAAAAATAATTTGTCAGGATATAACAGGAAAGTGATAAAACAAGTAGACACAGTTAGATAATAAGCAAGGGAAATAACTCTGTAAACGTACAGCCAGAGTTACTTCCCTGGTTTTTTTTTGTTGTTGTTGTTGTTTATTTCATTTGATTCAAAAGAGCCTTGATGTAGTCATTGAAGGTGCGAGAAATAATGACCAAATCTCTCTCAACTTGCACCCTAGTGTGTTTAAAATACACGGACGCTTTTGACATGAGGGTTGCACCAGTTACGATAAAAGGAAAATAATGTCCTATAGGCGTCGGCGTGGCTGTGTGGTAGAAAGCTTGCTTACCAACCACATGGTTCCGGGTTCAGTCCCACTCCGTGACACCTTGGGCAAGTGTCTTCAACTATAGCCTCGGGTCGACCTAAGTCTCGTGAGTGGATTTGGTAGACGGAAACTAAAAGAAGCCCGTCAATGTAATTAGACGTGGACTCTTGGCGATTTTTCCCTCCTTCCTCTTCTTTGGGACCTTCCTATGTCTCCTGTAAATGCTGTGGACGATCTTAGGTAGACTTAGGCAGTGTTCAGATTAAATTTAACGGCTTTTAATGCCTTGTATATTTAAAGAACAGCTGGATTAATTGAAGAACAGTCAACGGCGTTGGAGGGCATAAAGATTAAAGTTATATATTTCTTTATTGCCCACAAGGGGCTAAACACAGAGGGGACAAACAAGGACAGAGAAACGGATAAAGTTAATTACATTGACCCAGTGCGTAACTGGTATTTAATTTATCGACCGCGAAAGGATGAGAGGCAAAGTCGACCTCGGCGGAATTTGAACTCATAACGTAACGGCAGACGAAAAACGGCTACGCATTTCGCCCGGCGTGCTAACCTTTCTGCCAGCTCGACGCCTTAAAGATTAAAGTTAGAGTCGAGGAAAAGTTAGATGACATGAGAGACTGGAATCCATCTGAATATCGGAAAAGAATTCCTTGTATCATGTTGGATCGCGGCGGGTATCAAAATGGCGCCATCCTGACTGCCGCTCAATGCTTTGTGAACACTGTAAAGTTTGCAAGACATGACACGAATGTAGTATGAAAACCAAGGCACCCCAGACTGTAATGGTCTTTGGGTGTGTCTTCAATGAGGGTCATAATGATGTCATGCCGCTCCACATCCTTGAAAAGGACCTTAAGCTCAATTCAGGCGGTTATGTGAAGCTGCTGGAGACTGTGGTCAAACTGGTTGGAGAAGTGTCACTGCTGGAAAGTCACGTGTGGCAGTAGGATTCGGCTACTTGTCCATACTTGTCCATACTTGTCCATGAGAAGGACCAACGCTCTGCTCGCAAAACCCAAACCGATCTGGTGGCCAAGATCAAAGAGGTGTTTGAAGATCTTCTTACGGACACAGTGAAGATGCATACCCCCAGGTTCCGGAGCCGTCTTGAGGCCCTGGTGCAAATTGAGGGCGGCTACTTTGACCAAACTGTTATCTCCCAGCCGTAAAGCAGTTGATGTTTTTTTTGGGGGGGGGTTTTATACTTTTATATTTGTATTAGATACTGTGATTTCTTTTCCTTTTATGCAAACTTTCGAATTTAGTCTGAATTCCTTGTGTGAAATCACATGGCCCAGTGGTTAGAGCATTGGACTCACAATCATGAGGCAGTGAGTTCAATTCCTGGACCTGGCTGTGTGTTGTGTTCTTGAGCAAGACACTTTATTTCATGTTGCTCCAGTTCACTCAGCTGTAGAAACGAGTTGCGACATCACTGGTGCTAAGCTATATCCGCCCCTTTGCCTTTTCCCTTGGATAACATCGGTGGTGTGGAGAGGGGAGGCTGGTATGCATGGGCAACTGCTGGCCTACCACGAACAACTTTGCCCGGGCTCGCGCCTCGGAGGGGAACTTTCTCGGGGAACATTCAGTAACTTTAAAATAAAAAAAATTGCTCATGGCAGCGGTGGGATTCGAACCCACGCCTCCGAAGAGACTGGTGCCTTAAACCAGCGCCTTAGACCGCTCGGCCACGCTACCTGCGATGAGTGCTTGCTTAAATATAATGACTTTCGGAAACATTTTTTCACGCTCAGAGTTGCTGAAGCATGGAACAAACTGCCTGCGTCAGTTGTTGACTGCCATGACACTGCATCCTTTAAGGCCCTCATGCTTTCCGAAATCCGCCGAAACTACACCTGATTATATATACACTTTAGATTAGTTGTAGTGCACCTGAGCACTGTACACAATTATTATTATTATTATTATACGTACTTCCCAGAGGTTTATCATTTAAGTATATATGAGCATGCAACTAGACATGCAACTATATGCATGAGAATACACATACAATGCAAATCTACACACGCACACACACACACACAGATAGATAGATAGTTAGATAGATAGATAGATAGATAGATAGATAGATAGATAGATAGATAGATAGATAGATAGATAGATAGATAGATAGATAGATAGATAGATAGATAGATAGATAGATAGATAGATAGATAGACAGACAGATAGATAGATAGATAGATAGATAGATAGATAGTTAGATAGATAGATAGATAGATAGATAGATAGATAGATAGATAGATAGAAAGATAGATAGATAGATAGATGTGACTGTGTGTATACTTCGACTGTAGTTTGGGTTTACCCAATGTCTTTTGGGAGGATATTTGGTCAAAAGAAACCACAGAAACACGTCAGGTAAGCAAAGATGCATATATTTGTGTCTGTATTTGAAGGTGTAAACCGGTGTGTCAGACTGCATCCCTTATGTCACAATGTAACTTGGCCGACAAAAATATGTATCAAGTCAAAATGGTACCAGAGCCGCTCTGACTGCCTAAAAGACGGAAAACTTTGAATGTAGAGCTACAGCATGGCCGCATTCCAATGAACGTAACTAGTAACAGGAAAGTACGGAGAGGAATATATTCAGTAACTTTAAAATAAAAAAAATTGCTCATGGCAGCGGTGGGATTCGAACCCACGCCTCCGAAGAGACTGGTGCCTTAAACCAGCGCCTTAGACCGCTCGGCCACGCTACCTGCGATGCCTGCTTGTCTAAATATAATGTAGTAATGCATGGTGCATGACTGCTATCTGTCTGCTTATTCGGCTGACTACTAAGCAGGGAGCGAGTTGCGCCCCTTGACTTTTATAGTTTTTCTATAAATATATAGATATACATATATTTCTTTATTGCCCACAAGGGGCTAAACATAGAGGGGACAAACAAGGACAGACAAACGGATTAAGTCGATTACATCGACCCCAGTGCGAAACTGGTACTTTATTTATCGACCCCGAAAGATTTATATATATATTATATATATATACAGGAGTGGCTGTGTGGTAAGTAGCTTGTTTACCAACCACATGGTTCAGGGTTCAGTCCCACTGCGTGGCACCTTGGGTAAGTGTCTTCTACTATAGCCTTGGGCCGACCAAATCCTTGTGAGTGGATTTGGTAGACGGAAACTGAAAGAAGCCCGTCGTATATATGTATATATATATATAATATATATATATATATACATATATATATATATATATTATATATATATATATATATAATATATATATATATATGCGTGCGTGTGTTTGTCCCCCTAGCATTGCTTGACAACCGATGCTGGTGTGTTTACGTCCCCGTCACTTAGCGGTTCGGCAAAAGTGACCGATAGAATAAGTACTGGGCTTACAAAGAATAAGTCCCGGGGTCGATTTGCTCGACTAAAGGCGGTGCTCCAGCATGGCCGCAGTCAAATGACTGAAACAAGAAAAAGAGTAAAAGAGAGTACAGTACTGTTTCTGCTTCGCGGATTTTCACCTATCGCGGGGGTGGGGGTGCGTAACACCAGCGATAGTCGAGGGATTACTGTATAGGTACAATTTATTTTTGCCAGCTGAGTGGACTGGAGCAACGTGAAATAAAGTGTCTTGCTCAAGGACACAACACACCGTTGGTAATCGGACTCATGACGTTAGGATCGTGACCCGAATAACCTAACCACTAAGCCATGCGCCTTCCCAATATTTTATGCATCCTGGGTCACGGCTGGTCAGAAAGTTACCCTTGGTTTCACGTTTACTCTTTTTACTCTTTTACTTGTTTCAGTCATTTGATTGCGGCCATGCTAGAGCACCACCTTTAATCGAGCAACTCGACCCCGGGACTTATTCTTTGTAAGCCCAGTACTTATTCTATCGGTCTCTTTTGCCGAACAGCTAAGTGACGGGGACATAAACACACCAGCATCGGTTGTCAAGCGATGCTAGGGGGACAAACACAAACATACACGCACACACACATATACATATATATACATATATACGACGGGCTTCTTTCAGTTTCCGTCTACCAAATCCACTCACAAGGCTTTGGTCAGCCAGAGGCTATAGTAGAAGACACTTACCCAAGGTGCCACGCAGTAGGACTGAACCCGGAACCATGTGGTTGGTAAGCAAGCTACTTACCACACAGCCACTCCTACGTTTAGTATTAAATTGTTTTAAATTACCGGTGTGTTAACTGTGGTTCGCCTCTAAGGTACTCTAAGGTACCCTTAGAACGTGTTTATTGTTGTAACAGCCAACCCTGCAATATAGTCTGCAATATAGTGGACAGAAAAAAAAAAGCAGGCACTGCCTGACGTACGTTTCGATTTACGTCGGAATATATTCGTCGGTAATTGTGTCCCCACCTCAGCTTAACAGACACATTGTCAGTTACGACGACAAGGGTTCCAGTTGATCCGATCAACGGAACAGCCTGCTCATGAAATTAATGTGCAAGTGGCTGAGTACTCCACAGACACGCGTACCATTAGCGTAGTTCTCCGGGAGATTCAGCATGACACAGAATGTGACAAGGCTGGTCACTTGGAATACAGGTACAACTCATTTTTGCCAGCTGAGTGGACTGGAAAAAATGTGAAATAAAGTGTCTTGCCCAAGGTGCCACGCAATGGAACTGAACCCCAAACGAAATGATTGGGAAGCAAGCTTCTTACCACGCACCCACACTTACATCTACATGATAGAATTCTACCAAATAATCGCAAAAAGAAGAAGGAAATTTAATTTACATTCATTTATTTCATTAATCAACATGTTTTATTTTTATTAATTATACAAATAATTAGGCAATAAATAATTGGATACAATAAGAACTTTAAGTTTTATGAAACGCAATTCATTGAAAATATTTTTTTTTCTCTTTTAGTCGTGAGGGAAGGCAGTACTCCTAAACCTTTAAAGGGACCCTGTGGCTGGTAGCAGAGAGGGAGAAATATATAGTGAAACCAGTGACCTTACTCGAATGAATAATAGAAAACTCTGTTAAAAGTATCCAAGACGCCAGGTTGCAGTGTTATATCAGATGGTAGTTTATGTGTTCCGTCTGACGGAAATTTGATCGAATTCTCTGACGGAAGTCAACGATACTATTGAGATACTGTCCTTCCGCTTCCGTTTACTAAATGTAGTTTCATTAACCGAGGAAAAGCGGTTACTCTGCGTCCGTTCTGTTGTTAAAGATTCCTCCCCACGACAAAAAGAACGGAGCTCTTTGCGAAATGTCGGTCCACTGGCAGAATATAAAACAAAATTGATGCTATTTGAAATATAATACAACACGTCTGTGACGCTTAGAGCAATCATCATAACTCTGTTGCCCGGGTTAAATCTCACGACGAAAACCATGATGCCGTATGGAAGTACTATCAGGAAATATACCAAATTGATTAAGAAGAGTATTCGAATAGCATCGTTCGAAGCTTGACTTTGGTTAGCTTTCTTCTGCTGGGAATCTTTGACTAAAAAACGGTTCCTCAGTTTTGAAATTATTACAGAACTGAAAATCACTAATAAAACAGCCGGTAAAAAACTGAAGAAAACGCCGTAGATTAACTCGTAGAAAACTGCATAGTCTTCTGGTCCGGTAGTGACACAGATTTTGGCGTTACTGAAAGGTCTTGGAATTAATGTTCGATAATACAGGTTTGATGCTGTCAGGCAGGAAATGAATAAGAACGTGGTTACCATGGCGATAATTTTTAGTTTGATTTTCAAATTAATGCTACTCCATATTGGGAAACTAACGCAGACCATTCTCTCCGATGTTATCAGAACGGTCAACCAAGAAGCATAAAGCACGGATGTCTGGGAGAGATACGAGAAGAACTTACAGAGGAATATATGTTCCGAGTTGTGGATAATGCCGGTCATTATGAACACCACTTTAGGAATGGCGTCTGAGAAAAGAACAACCAAATCATTGGATACTAAAGTGATGAGGTAGACAAACACCTGCATAGCACGCATGCGTGGTCGCAGTAGGATGATGATGGAAAGAATATTCCCAATGATTCCGAAGCAAATCAAAGGGATAGCAACATAAACCCACATAAAATTGCGGGTCTTCCTGTAAAAGTCCAATAAAGCGTCGGTGTCGTTGGCCATACTTCGGGTTTTATACAAATATTAATAAAAAGCAAAATTGTTCTTTTTTAAAAATTCTTTGGCTTCTTTCTGCTTCTTCTTTCTTTCTTTTCTTCCTTTCTTTGAATTGTGTCTTCTGTATCTGATTAATCTAATAAATTAGATATAAAATACAAATTCATCAAATGTACATATTTTAATTAATAATGAAATCTCTCTCTCTTTCTCTCTCATTCTCTCTCATTCTCTCTTTGTCTTTCTATTTCTTCCCTCTCACTCACTGTACATGTGTGCGTATGTGTGCGTATGTGTGCGTATGTGTGTGTATACATACATACAGATATGCATACATACATCCATACATACATGCTTACGTACATATACACACATAGACATACATACATGCACACACACACACACACATATATATATATATACACATACATACATACATACATACATACATACATACATACATGAATACATGCATGCATACATACACACATACATACATGCTTACATACATATACATACGTACATACATACATAAGCACATACATACATACATAAGCACATACATACATACATACATACATACATACATACATACATACATACATACATACATACATACAAACATACATACTTACATACATACATACATACGTACATACATACATAAGCACATACATACATAAGTACATACATACATACATATATACATACATACGCACATGGACCAAAAGTCACGCACCGTTGTAGAGCCCTGCTAATGTGAATGTCCAATCAAAAGTCCAGGAAATTGAAAACATTTATGGTGAATTCATGCAGCCCTTACAACTCTTCTACTCTGACCCTAAATTCTCGTTTGTACCCATCATCACAGGCGTATTAAGCTATGTAACTATAAATTTACACAAAAACCTAAAAAGACTAGGTTTTTCAAAGAAAGAACAAAAGAAACTCTCGCAGATTCTTCAAACTCAATTTATAAGTGGCATAGTGAAGGTCTGTAAGACATTCCAAAGATTCTCCATCTGAGATTCTCTAGGTGCATAGATGCACACCCTGGGGTGTGTGCCAACTCAACCGTATATTTACAAACACCGGGAAATCTCTTCACTCAAAAAGTCTTGCATACATTCAGTTGCGGTGTTCTGGAGTCGAGGGATACGTGGAGTCGCCCCTTTATTGCTATTAATCTCACATTCTTTCTGACCCGGAACGGTAGTAGCAGTTAGGGTCCCACCAGTTGGTTAAGTAGATTTCCCAAGGAGGTGAGGACGTTCCTATTATTTTTGGGAGAAGGCAAGTTCTTCTTGGAGAAAGTTACTCTGGTATAAAACGTGCAGTCAAAATAATTTCTGCCATTTTGCAATGCTTGTCATTGGACCCTTCTATGACGACCGAAAGCGGGGCCAAAGTGTCGCACAAGGATTTGTCACCTTAAATCCAGTGACGTACAGGGATCCCACTAACATTAAGAGGGTGAATAGGAGACGGCAGGTGAGGCAGTCATCGTGTGTGTGTGTGTATGTGTGTATATGTGTGTGCGTATGCGTGTGTGTAATATAATTTAATATGTATGTATGTGTATAAAAATATATATATGATATAGTATGTATATATATATGTATGTATGTATGTGTATATATATATATATATATATATATATATATATATATATATATATGTATTATATATATATATATATATATATATGTATATATATATATATATAGTATATATATATATATATATATATATATATATATCTATATATATATATACATACATACATACATCTATCTATAAATGCTCTAATATCTACACAGCCTTGGTTTTTTATTGTATAACGCAAAAAATTATTTCATATATATATATATATAATATATATATATATATATATATATATATATATATATATGTATGTACGTATGTATGTATGTATGTATGGATGGATGGATGGATGGATAATCTTTCACTTGTTCAAGTTATTAGACTGCGGCCATGCTGGGGCACCACCTTGAAGAATCTTAGTCAAACGAATCGGCCCCTGTATTTTTTTTTCTTTTGAAGCCTGTTACTTATTCTATTGGTTCTTTTCTGCCGAACCGCTAAGTTACGGAGACGTAAACACACCAACACCGTTTGTCAAGTGGTGGCGGGGGGCGAGGACAAACACAGACGCAAAGACACACACACACGCTCTTCCTCTTACTTTACTCCGCTGCTCTGACCCAGGTAACAAATATACTGAATGACGCCACCAGAGATTACAGGTGTTATATACAGAATATAAACCTTCTTCTGTATGTGAACGACTTAAAAATCATCGCAGACATTAACACGAGAAAACTTCCTAAAAATTTTTTCATAATTTCAGGAAAGTCATTAGAATGAATATGAGAATAAATAAAAGCACCTGGACGGCATTAAAAAGAGGCAAATTAACCGGTGTTGAGGTTATTAGATTAGACATGGATTCGGAAATGAAAGAAGATCATAACCAACCATCCTAATACCAGGAATAGTGGAGGCGCAATGGCCCAGTGGTTAGGGCAGCGGACTCGCGGTCGTAGGATCGCGGTTTCGATTCCCAGACCGGGCGTTGTGAGTGTTTATTGAGCGAAAGTACCTAAAGCTCCACGAGGCTCCGGCAGGGGATGGTGGGGATCCCTGCTGTACCATTTCACCACAACTTTCTCTCACTCTTACTTCCTGTTTCTGTTGTACCTGTATTTCAAAGGGCCGGCCTTGTCACTCTCTGTGTCACGCTGAATATCCCCGAGAACTACATTAAGGGTACACGTGTCTGTGGAGTGCTCGGCCACTTACACGTTAATTTCACGAGCAGGCTGTTCCGTTGATCGTATCAACCGAAACCCTCATCGTCGTAACCGACGGAGTGCTCCTACCTAATACCAGGAATAGACGAGGCAGCTAAAATACTCGCACAACACAAACGAAAAAGAGAATTAGGAAAGAATACCATAGAAGTTTTTGGATTTGGTTTGCGAGATTCTTTATATGAGTTCGTGTGTTGAAGCATATTCTGTTATGTCTGGGGAGAGTCATTTTCTTTTTGTGCCTTATAATATAACACACTCACCGGTAAAATTTCCACTTATTCCTTATTTTCCTAAAATTTTCGTTGCGTCTTGCAACCTTTTCAATAGTCTTGACTCTTGAAAATATTGCAAGAGGCAACGAAAATTTTAGGAAAACAAAAATAAGAAATAAGTGGAAATTTTACCGGTGAATGTGTTAAATCATAAGGTACAAAAAGAAAACGACTCTCCCCAGACACAACAGAATATGCCATAGAAGAGTTAGACTAATATTAGTTTGGAATTTGGCACTAGGCCAGCAGTTTCGAGGGAGGGGGTGAGTCAATTACATCGACTCCAGTGCGTAACTGGTACTTATTTTATCGACTCCGAAAGGACGAAAGGCAAAGTTGACCTCGGCAGAATTTGAACTCAGAACGTGAAGACGAATGAAATCGGCTGAGCATTTTGCCCGGTGTGTTAACGATTCCGCCAGTTCACCACTAGACTAATATTAAAACTAGAATTCATTGTTAGAAATAAGTATTTCAACGTCCAAACTTTAGAGGTTAAATTAAAGTTTTTGCTTACCTCAGAGTGATTGTAGCTCTACGATCGGCCTTTCAGGATTAAATCATTCTGTGGTCTCAAGATAGCTGTAGCCCATCATTCAGCATTTGAGGGCGAGATTCTGGTTTACAATGACCTCAAAATGACTGCATTTGAGGGTTAAACGTTTCTTCTTCCGCAACCTTCAAAGTGGTTTTAACCTAAAATTCGTCATTTGAGAATGTAAGGTTTATTGTTCGTCTCAGTGTAGTTATACCCCAATATTCGTTAGTTAAGGATTATATGTTTCGTATGATAACCTGAAAATTAGCGTACTCCGAGGTTCGTCATTTGAAGGCGAAATATTTGTTTAGGTTTCCTCAGAGTAGCTGCCCAGCAACATTTGGTATTTGAAGATTAAATCTTTCTAATGTGCTCTAAAAATTGCTGTACCCCAAGCCCAACATGTGAGGGCGAAATGCTAGTTTATAATGGTCTCAGCGTGGTTGCACCCCTCAGAGGTTTGGCCGATGAGGGGTATGTTCACAGGCGAGGTTTGGTCGGAGAGGGTTTTTGTTATGTTGTTCTCAGTATTGTTGTATTTCAAGATTTTTTTTTTTCATGAAGAACTAAGGAAATACGGACATCAGCTTCTTTAGGGTTTGCCAAAAACTTCCCTTCTTGCCGTAGCTAATTCCATAATCATTGCTTTTGTTGTTGTCGCCATTGTTGTTATTGTTGGAGTCACTATCGATGTGCTTGTTGTTGTTGTTGTTGTTGCTCTCGTTAAGATAATTACTGCTACTATTACTAATGTCCGAGACGGTGCTGGTGATGAGGGTGCTGGCAGTGGGGACGGGGCTGCCGCTGCCGCTGCTGTTGGTGGTGTTGGTGTTGTTGCTGTAGTTATTGGTGAGGGCGATGGTGGTGGTGGCGGCGCTAGTACTGGCTGCTGCTGCTGCTGCCGTTGGCCGTTGTGATGACAATGATGATGATGATCATAACCAAGAGCAGGAAGATGATAATGATGATGCTGATGATTGTGACATTTGTCTTAAACGAAGCATTTTGCCTTTGCATTATTATTATTATTATTAGTAGTAGTAGTAGTAGTTTTAGTAGTAGTAGTAGTAGTAGTTTTAGTTTTAGTAGTAGTAGTAGTAGTAGTAGTAGTAGTTTTAGTTTTAGTAGTAGTAGTAGTAGTAGTAGTAGTAGTAGTAGTATTGCTGATGGTGGTGGTGGCGGTGATGGTTGGTGTGGCGCAGACAAAATTAAACTTGGACGCTCCAGGGACCCTCACTGTTCTGAGACCAAGTCACGTTGTACCTTCTTCAGGCAGTTCGCTTTAAAATAAATTGCTTAAGCTTTCAAGAATTCTCGAATGTAGTCTCTTCCTCATGTCTTGGCAATACATACACAAAACGCGGGGCACTTCCGGTCATTATTTTACCAGAAAAAAAAGTTATTGTTTTTGTACCTGTTGTTTGTTGCAACATAGAAGTCCATAGGTAAGTGCTTGGTTGATTCTTCCCTTTATCTACGTCAAATTTCTTTCACATTCCGTGGCAATATTTCCGAATACTGCTTCTAAGTCAACGTCCGATCGTTTCGTTCTTATATCACAAGCAGTCATGTGAGTGCTTGGTTCATCCTTTCTTTCATTTATATACAGCTTTCATCTCCCATGAGAATATTTCCAATACGCTTTATTATTATTATTTATCTGCGTCTACATACTTGATAGATGCTTCTCAATCTCCGACTATCTCGTCCTCATATCTCTATCAATCCTACGAGTGCTAGGTCGATCCGTTATTTCATTTACGTCCAGCTTTATATCATTCATAAGACTATTTCCAGATTCATTTTTTCATAGATACATACTATCGTCGCCATGTTTAGTAAAGCTTTCTCTCAATGTCCTCAAATCACATCCAGCCGTGGAACACACTGTGTTTATACTGAAGTGGATATTAGCCAAGTGATTGGTGGACAGATCACAAAGATCGATGTAGTCTCTTGTCTGCCTCCGACAGATTCTTTACGGTGAAGTGGTACTGGTGGCGGTGGCGGTGTTGTTTATTTTTTATGTGTGTGTGTTTTCTGGATGAGATTAATGTTAATGGAGAAACTCAATTCTTCTGGCCACGAAGTGGATCGTTCT
>NC_043014.1:1924922-1942422 GCF_006345805.1 Octopus sinensis
GGTTCGACATTTCTTATCTATCATCCATCACGACGTAATTTTAGTTATTCGCACCGATTGCTTGCCTTATACCGTCAATAAGATTCCGCTGTAGTAGTAGTAGTAGTAGTAGTAGTAGGGGTAGTTGTGGTGGTGGTGATGGCGGTGGCTGTAATGATGGTACTATTATCGCAGAAGTGATGATGGTGGTTGCTGTAGAAGTGGTGGTGGTGGTGTCGATGGCTGTAGTATAAGTAGTAGTATAGTAGTAGTAGTAGTAGTAGTAGCAGCAGCAGCAGAAGCAGCAGTAGTAGTAGTAGTAGTGGTGGTGGTAGGAGGAAGAGAAGTATGACGACGACGGCAACGAATATGACGCGTTATGGTAGAGGAGGTAGTAGTAAACAATGGGAGGGGGAAAAGGAGAAGAGGAAGAAGAAGAAGGAGAAGAAGAAGAAGAAAAGACAATGACATCTGATTTATTTCGCACTGGTTTAAGCAATCTTTCCTTCCACCACCCGCACCACCCCGAATACCCACGCCAACCCTCCAGTCCCTCATACCCCGCGGCCACCCCCACCGACATACTCGACTCCGCCATTCTATGACCTTTTCCTTGTTATTTCTGTCAATGCTGGAAGCTAAAGACCAAAGTTCTCTGAACAGCTGGAACTCTGTAAAAGATTGTGTCAGTTCGCAATATATCCATTCATTCTTCAGAAGAATCGCTCTGATGTCTTTGAGATACAGGAACCACTCTGAGAAGTGTGCCAATTACTAATTACGGCGCTCCCATACTTAGGCATCAATGCAGGAATAGCTGGGATCCTTATGTCCCCTTTTTTACAAGCAAGTAACTTTGGCAAATTAAGCGAATTGACTCTACGTGGAAATTCAACATGGACGCGACTGGGTCTAAAGTCCGTTTTCTCATTACAATAATTCCATTTGAGAGTATAATTTCTTTTTTATCTCATACACACACACGCACGCACACACACATACATACACACATATTCTTTTTTTTTTACTTGTTTCAGTCCTATGACTGCAGCCATGCTGGAGCACCGCCTTCAGTCGACCGAATCTAACCCAGGACTTATTCTTTGTAAGCCTAGTACTTATTCTATCGGGTCCCTTTTGCCGAACCGCTAACTTACGGAGACATAAACACACCAACATCGATTGTCAAGCGATGATGGGAGGACAAACATAGACCCATACACATACATATATACATATACATATACATATATATATATGTATATTTATATATATATGTGTATGATATATATATATTATATATATATATATATATATGACGGGCTTCTTTCAGTTTCTATCTACCAAATCCACTCACAAGGTTTTACTCCGCCTAGGTTATAGTAGAAGACAATTGCCCAAGGTGCCATGCAGTGGAACTGAACCCGGAACATTGTGATTCGTAAGCAAGCTACTTACCACACAGCCACTCCTGTATGCATGTATATATATATATATATATATATATATATATATATATATATATATATAACTATATGTACATCTATATAAATATATATATATGTGTGTGTGTGTGTATGTGTGTGTGTGTGTGTGTGTGTGTGTGTGTTTTTAATCACCCGTTTCAGAACCACTGGCATAGACGCAGCTCTGTTTTCAGTTTTATTTACTAAATAAAATATGTATATTCAATTCCGTTCCTCAATTCGTCGAGACTAGTCCCATCCCAATCCCACCCCCGAAAACCCCTCCCCAGACCGAAGTGCTTGGCTCGGTTGTTCTAATTCTTCATCTTCACTTTTATTTCCATATTTATTTTATTTTTTTTATTCATTCATAAAACCGGAAGTGTTCCTGTCCCCGGCATCATTATTAACCTGGTGCCAGAGAGGACCAACAGGTGACCATGTTGCTGCCAGTCCAGCAGAGAGACGGAATCATTATTATTATTATATGACATGAAGAATCAGTTAATTTCACCCAGAAATTACTGTCAGATGTTGCTGCTGCCCCGCCGCCCTGTTACCACTTGCTGCCACTCAGCCACCGCCACATCTGGACGATTCCATTTTTTTTTCACCTTCCGATAAATGGTTATTTTATTGGTTATGTGTAAGGTTTATAACTTCCACTACAACCACCACCACCACCACCAACATCACCTCCATCACCACCACCACCACCACCATTGCTACTGTTATCAGTTTCCCCACCACCACCGATACCTCAACGCTACTGTCATAATCACCAAGGCTACAACAACAAATATCATCACCCCCTACCACCACCACCACCACCACCATAATCACCACCACCACCACTACCACCACCACTATTATCATTATCACTACTAGCTCATAAGCACTACTATATCACCATGACTACCATTGACTCCACTACTACCGCAACCACAACACTATCAACGCAGCAATAACAACAGCACTGCTACAGCTAGTACTGGCACCAACTCCACCACTCTCGCTAGCGCCAACACAACAACACTGCTACGAACATATCACTATCATTACATGCACTCTTACCACCACCACTACCACAAACACTACTACCACCACTACAACACCACCACCACCACAAACAGTACCACCACTAACAACACCGCCACCACCACCACAAGCACTACCACTACCACGAGCACTACCACCACCACTACACCACCACAACCACCACCACTACCACCACCACCAGCACTACAACACCACCACTACCACCATAAGCACTACCATCACCATCACCACCACTACCACTACCACCAGCACTACAACACCACCACTACCACCATAAGCACTACCACCATAAGCACTACCACCACAACCACTACCACCACCACCACCACCACAAACACTGCCAATATTATACTACTATCACCACTAGTACCACCGTCGCCACTACGCAACATGCCATACCTTAGAAAGGGGTCAGAGAGGTGAGAGCTATTTAATTCCACCTTAGTTCCTGTTTCTTCAATTATGATTCGGGAGCGGAAGTAGCCAACCCCCCTCCCCATGTCTGATAATTCTTTTTTTGTGTGTCTGATAATTACTGAGTGTTTAATTAGTACAGACACAATTTATGAGAGACACGGGAGAAAGATGATGGTAGTGGGATGAGGATGATGAAGATGGTTGTGATGACGGCGAGCCCCCTCTAACGATGAAATATATATTAAATTACGAATTAAAAATAGCTCCAGTAATGTAGGCATGATCGGGGCTCAGTGGTTAGGTCATGAAATACTGAGTTCGATTCCCGGACCCAGCTGTGCATTGTGTTCCTGAGCAAGACACTTTATTTCACTCAGCTGTAGAAATAAGTTACATCACTGGTGCCAAGCTGTATCGGCCCCTTTTCCTTTCCCTTGGATAACATCGTTGAGAAGGGAGGCTAGTTGGCCTCCCATGAAACAACCTCGCGGTCGTTCATGACCGAATAGGGACTTTACTCTTTTACCTTTACCTTGTTTTATAGCCTGCTTTAATAAGTGTTATCTCCGTGGACAGGAAAAAAAAAAAGATTAGCCGAACAAGTTTCAACCCTGTGTCGGGATGTTATTAGTGATGGAATTACTACCTGCGACATCACTGACGCCAAGCTGTATCGGCCCCTTTTCCTTTCCCTTGTATAACATCGTGGAGAAGGGAAGCTTGTGTGCATTGGCGTCTACTGGCCTTCCATAAACAACCTTGCCCCGAAATGAGTATCGGAATGTAACTTATTAGGTGCAATCCCATGGTCATTCATTACCGAAGTGTGTGTTTGAGAGAGAGAGAGAGAGAGCGTTTATCGTCGGATATCTTGACGAGCATCAGGACAATGCGTGACCCCACACTGCAAAGATCACATCACAGAAGATCGAAGAGCTTGGCTGGGAAAAAAATTCCTCATCCACCTTATTCTCCCGACCTTGCTCCTTCAGACTACCATTTGTTTCATAGTTTACAGAATCATTTGGTGGACATAACTTTCGCAAGCGAGGAGGGGATTGAAACTGATATTTCAGAGTTCTTCGCTTTGAAACCAAAACAGTTTTGCATTGATGGGATTAAAAAGCTTGTAAATAGATGGAAGAAAGTCTTAGATAATCAGGGAAAGTACATTGATGATTAAATTTCAATTAAATATAACATTCGATCACTTGTTTTGTTTATTCAAAATTTGAACAGAACTTATGGGATGACCTCATACATGTATACGTCTGTATGTACATATATGTATGTATATATACCTATATATTATTTATATTATTATGTGTGTGTTTAATCAGCCGAAATTGCGAGGATGATCCGGTTCTTGACTGAAGATTGAAGGCTTCGAATGTCCCGTCCGTGTTTTTTGTATCGTCTTCTAAATGTTTTGCGTTCTTGTCCCAGTTTGTATTTTTTTACATATACATACACACACACACACACACCACACACACACACACACACACATATATATATATATATATATGTATATATACTCTTTAATTTGTGTGTCATTTGACTGCGGCCATGCTGGAGCACGGCCTTTAGTCGAACAAATCGACCCCAGAACTTATTCTTTTTGCAAGCCTAGTACTTATTCTATCGACTCCCTTTTGCCGCACCGCTAGGTTACAGGGATGGAGACGCGAAACTCTGTAATAGTTTTCATCAGTCGGTTCCTCTCTTCCTCCGTCACATACTTCAAATATTCTACAATATCCTTTCCATTCCGTTGTTCCGTAATATTGTAATTAATCCCATTACCCAACCCAGAGATCCCACTATTTTATATAACCATAGCAATACATATATATATATATATATATATATATATATATATATATATATAATATATATATATATATATATATATATATATATATATATTATATATATATATATATATATATATATATATATATATATAGGCGCAGGAGTGGCTGTGTGGTAAGTAGCTTGCTAACCAACCACATGGTTCCAGGTTCAGTCCCACTGCGTGGCACCTTGGGTAAGTGTCTTCTGCTATAGCCTCGGGCCGACCAAAGCCTTGTGAGTGGATTTGGTAGACGGAAACTGAAAGAAGCCCGTCGTATATATGTATATATATATATACGTGTGTGTGTTTGTGTGTCTGTGATTGTCTCCCTAGCATTGCTTGACAACCGATGCTGGTGTGTTTATGTCCCCGTTTCTTAGCGGTTCGGCAAAAGAGACCAATAGAATAAGTACTGGGCTTACAAAAGAATAAGTCCCGGGGTCGAGTTGCTCGATTAAAGGTGGTGCTCCAGCATGGCCGCAGTCAAATGACTGAAACAAGTAAAAGAGTAAAAAGAGTAAAGAGTAATATATATATATGCCTTCATCAAAACATCCTTTTTTCCCTCGTATTAGATATATATATCCCTGTTATCTAACATCATCTTACAGTTCTATACTCGCGCTAACTCACCGACTAACCATTTTTCCACACCTCATTACCATCGCCCCTGTATCCTGTTCCCTAAAGGGTTTTACTTATCTTCCGCTCTACAAAATGGCGGCGCTGTTTGTGTTGTCTTCATTACAAGCCGAACACACAAGCAACATTATTAACTCACCTTCAGTTACTTTGATGTATACATTTTTTTGATCCGCTCTTTAGAAATCTATAAGAAGACTTCTAAAATTCCTCTCTCTCTCTCTGTGTGTGTGTGTGTGTGTGTGTGTGTGTGTGTGTGTGTGTGTGTGTGTGTGTGTGTGTGTGTGTGTGTGTGTGTGTGTATTCCTTTACTTGTTTCAGTCATTTTGACTGCGGCCATGATGGAGCACCGCTTTTTAGAAAGCCTGGTGCTTATTCTATCAGTGTCTTTTGCCGAACTGCTAGTTTACGGGGATGTGAACACACCAAGATCGGTTGTCAAGCGATGGGGAGGGGGGACAAACACATACACACACATACATATATATATACGACGGGCTTCTTTCAGTCTATCTATCTATCTACCCATCCATCTATCTATCTATCTACCTATCTATCTATCTATCTATCTATCCATCTCTCTCTCTTTCTTCATCTCTCTCACTCTCTCTCTCTCTCTCTCTCTCTCTCTTGATATATATATATATCTATACCTATATCTATCTATCTATATATATGTGTGTGTGTGTGTTTATCCCCGTAACTTGGTTGTTCGGCTAAAATTTATCGATGGGATAAGTACTAGGCTTGCAAACAATAAGTCCTGCGGTCGATTTCTTCGATAAAAAAAAACCTTTAAGGCGGTGCTCCAGTATGGCTGCAGTCAAAATGACTGAAGCAATTAAAAGACTAAAAGACACACACACACCAGTGGCTTTTGATAGGTCGGTGCTTTGCTGCTTTTGAGACACAACTCAGGACTAGATCAAACCAGCTGGGTTAATTGGGAAAAGGCACCTGATGTTGAAAAATCCAAAACACCTGATACCCCAGAAATATACCAGGGTATGCATGACCAAACTGTATTATATTATTTATGGTGCTACATGTACCCCTCTGTGTTTTTAAATGCTCTCGGCCATAAGGAAACATTTCATTGAAATGGCTTCGAGGAAGCTATAAGATGTCGCTTGTGCACTTAGCTCTGAGTACACGGTTATTTATAGCAGAAACAGCTGTGAGCAATTGAAAGCAATTATATAAATCTTGTTCTTTTGTCATTCGTTAATTGATATTAACGATCTCTAATTAACCTGGTGGATTGCTGTACAAATATATTGAGTTCTAAGAACAGATTTTTCGTTTAGCTATGGTTAAGTTGAACCATAAAACATAACACGCGCACACGTGCACACACACATACTCACACACACACACACACACACACACAAACATACACACACACATGCACACACTAATTGTGTTGTGCTAGAATAATCGCAGCTCTTATATGGTGGTGGTGGTAATGATGACGATGATGGTGATAATGATGACGACGTCGATGGTGGCGATGATGATGATGATGATGATGATAGCGATGGTGATGGTGATGGTGATGATGATGATGATGATGGTGGTGGTATTGGTGATGATGATGATGATGGTGGTGGTGGTGGTGGTGGTGATGATGATGATGATGATGATGATAGCGATGATGATGGTGATGTGTGATGATGATGATGATGATGATGATAATGATGATGATGATGATGATGGCTCTACATCAACTGATTTTCTAGTCAACTAGAGGTTTATTCCAATACCACCGGTTTCCACACCTAAGATACACAAGATAACAATTGCTTTGTGCTATCTGTGTTCTTGTTGTTAATATTATTGTTATTATTGTCATCGTTTTTCTTGTTGTTGTTCATGTTGTTGACGCCGATGTCGTTATTATTGCCGTCGTTGAAGTTTCTTTTTTCTTCTTCTTCTTCCTCTCCCTCTTCCTTGTATTTTCACAGCTGTTTCGTATGTTCTTTATTATCATTATTTTGCAATAACAAACGTACAGATGGCACGGAAAGCGTGTGTCTATATGCACATATACGCTTTGTATATATATATATATATATATATATATATATATAGCGTTGTTTGTGTGTGTTTGAGAGAGGGGACGATGAGGGAGATAAAAGAACGAGGGAAGTGAAAGAGGAAAGAAAAGAAATAACGAAGGGTTACAACTACAACAATAACAACAGCAACAAAGGGGTGTGGATCCGTTGTTCTGCATCAGCCAGATGATGGAGCCTTTGTACATCATATATTGATGAGGTGTGTAATTATAATAATGGGTTGCGCATCCAGAGTGCTTTTCTGGTAATTGACAGAGAAACAACTCAAAGCACGGGGCTGGAATGTAAAAACAAGGGTTAAGATAAAATAAAATAAAAAGAAATAAGAAAAAAAAATTAAAAAGTTTTACATGGGATTGATTTCGGTTTAAAATAAGGAGGAAATGAAAATAAAATAAATATAAAAGAAAATAAAAATAAACAAATTAAAATAATGTAAACTTAGAAGTTTAAGATTATCTCCGCGTGCTGTGTGTGTGTGTGTGTAAGTGAGCGAGAGCGAATGTGTGAGTGTGTGTGTCGGTGTATGTGTGTGTGTGCATGTGTGTGTGTGTGTGTGTGTGTGTGTGTGTGTGTTTGTCGGTTAATCCTCCAAGCTTGATAAACGTTTTAGAAAACCTAATTTTGTAGCATTTGCACAACTGCACACCCACGTACGCGTGGAATCGAACCCGGGGACGTTGTGGTCATGAACCAAACTTCTTTGCCATTCCGCCATCCCGACATATGCGCGTGTGTTTATAATAACACGGGTTTGGAATTTCGGGACAATCCCAGCAATTTCAGGGGACGGTTAGGGTAAGTCGATCACATCGACCCCCAGTGTATAACTGGTACGTACTTTCTTCGAACCCAATTTGAAACCGATTTTATTATAGACACATGCACATGTGATGGCGGTGGCCGAGTGGTAAAGAAGTTTGGTTCATAACCAGAAGGCCTCGGGTTCGATTCCACTGCATAGCATCTATATCCTCGGGTCAGCTCATACCTTCGGAGTAAAACTGCGTAGACGGAAACTGTGCAGAAGACCGCCGAGTGGATTATACTGGTTGTTCTGTTGGTACTGCCTTGTTACACATTATGTCTTATAAAGTCTGCCTGAAAACTGCATTCAAGTTACACGTGCCTCTGGAATACTCGGCCACTTACACGCTAATTCAGGAGCAAACGATTCAGTTGATCGCACAACGGAATGTTTTTCGTCGAACGACGGAGATCCACCAGCACCAGCACCACCACTAACACCACCACCACTACAAACACCACCAACACCCCATCGCCATCACCACCTTCACCACCACCATCGACACCACTACCACCACCACCACAAACACGACCACCATTTTCACCACCACCAACACCACAAACACCACCATCGGTACTGCCACCACGACCACGACAAACACTACCACCACAAACACCACCACTACAGACACCAACACCACCACCACCACCCACAAACACCACTACTTTTCACAACACTCTGCGAGCTAAACTCTTCTTAGTCAATCTCAATTTAAATTACATTAATTATAATTATTATTAATTGGTGTTAATTATCTTTAATGAAGCGTGGGTTTTTCTGCATCAGTGAATAATGTCTGAAATATTTATTTGTCTTTTACAGGAAACAAGGAAGATTTTTGCCATGGATTTTTTGATGTCCATGGTCAATGGAACAACGGTTTCTTCTGTCCGATCTGGTCAGCGAATGTCAACCAAGTGTACTGCTGCGGAGAAGAGAATGACCGCTATTGCTGTAAACCAGGAGATCAAAGCTCAGTTCCCGGACTAACCACTTACAATCCTTCAGACAAACCGGCAGCGAACACCGAGTATGTAACACACAAATAATACTTTCTACTAAAGTATTGGAAGGCGGCGAGCTGGCAGAATCGTTAGCCCTCGGGCGAAATGCGTAGCCGTATTTCGTCTGCCGTTATGTTCTGAGTTCAAATTCCACCGAGGTCGACTTTGCCTTTCATCATTTCGGGGTCGATAAATTAAGTACCAGTTTCGCACTGGGGTCGATGTAATCGACTTAATCCGTTTGTCTGTCCTTGTTTTCCCTCTTTATGTTTATCCCCTTGTGGGTAGTAAAGAAACAAATACTTTCTACTAAAGGCACAAGGCCTGAAATTTTGGGGTAGGGGGCTAGTCGGTTAGATCGACCCCAGTACGCAACTGGTACTTAATTTATCGATCCCGAAAGGGTGAAAGGCAAAGGGGACCACGGCAGAATTTGAACTCAGAACGTAAGGACGGACGAAATTCCGCTAAGCATTTCTGCCGGTTCGCCGCCTTCAGTAATAATAATAATAATTATAATTATAATTATAATTATAATTTCTGGCCATAGGCCAGCAGTTTTGCAGGAGGAGTTAAGTCGATTGTATCGACCCCAGTGCTCAAGAAATGGCCGAACCCTCGTACGTCGTCTAAGATGGGAAAGTCCATTATATATACATACGTCGAGAAAGTTCATTTTATATATATACATACAGTTTTGTGAGCGCAGGAGTGGCTGTGTGGTAAGTAGCTTGCTTACTAACCACATGGTTCCGGGTTCAGTCCCACGGCGTGGCATCTTGGGCAAGTGTCTTCTGCTATATCCTCGGGCCGACCAAAGCCTTGTGAGTGGATTTGGTAGACGGAAACTGAAAGAAGCCTGTCGTATATATGTATATGTATATATGTGTGTGTGTGTATGTTTGTGTGTCTGTGTTTGTCCCCCTAGCATTGCTTGACAACCGATGCTGGTGTGTTTACGTCCCCGTTACTTAGCGGTTCGGCAAAAGAGACCGATAGAATAAGTACTGGGGGTTTACAAAGAGTAAATAAGTCCCAGGGTCGATTTCCTCGACTAAAGGCGGTGCTCCAGCATGGCCGCAGTCAAATGACTGAAATAAGTAAAAGAGCTATGTTCTGTATTATATGATTCCCTGATTTATTCCCGAGACAAGGAACTAACCTTTTGCTACTCTCGCCCCCTGCTCCCCCTGCACCGTTCCTAACAATTTTGGTATTAAGACGATGCCTAACCGCAACATCTGCAGGAATAATCGAAAAAGGGTTCTTGGACAGCTGGGGAACCACAGTACGCCCGCAGAAACACTTAGGCTCACAGTTCTTCAGCTGTGTCTGCGAGTGATGATGTTTTCTCAGGTCGAGTAGGGTTCATTTATCTAAAGTTAAAGAAACATGAAGAATGCCCTGAAGCGGGGATTGAACTTGTGACCTGTAAATTCATTGTGTTCTCTTCCGTCGCTCCTTCAGGGACGATGTCAAGTTTAAGTCTTCTTCATGTCATTGTTTAAAACGGCAAAGTAAAATAGCAACACACGTATACACGCTGGAGAAGGCATTTGTAATATAAGCACACACACACACACACACACACACGCACATACACACACACACACAGATGCACGCTCACACACACACACATGCACGCACACACACAGACACATGCACGCACACACACACATACACGCACGCGCACACATGCACGCTCACACACACACATGCACGCACACACACACACACACACACACACATGCACGCACATACACACACATGCACGCACGCACACACACACACACGTATGCGTGCACTCACTCACACGTACACACACTCACGCGTGCGCTCACTCTTACATACAGACACACGCACGTACACTCGCGCTCACACTTACATACACACACACACACACGTGCGATCACTCACACATACACACTCACATACAAACATACGCACGCGTGCGCTCACTCACACATACACACACATACACACACACACACACACACACACACGTGTGCTCACTCACACATATACACATATACGTACACTCGCGCTCACACTCACATACACACACACACACTCTTGCCATCACTCATTCACGTATATATTTCATTGTATAACGGAAAATTTTCTATGCTTGCATGGTTTAGATAAGGCATATGCAACTTTTTCGTGAAGCGGGCCGCATGAGACATGGCTGCTCATCTGACGGGCCGCACATAGTCCATGACTGTTTTAGACAGAATACGTTGAGGCAGACGTTTTCTACGTCTGGATGCTCTTCCTTTCGCCAACCTTCACTGGTTTCCAAGCAATGCAATATCCCCCGTGGCTGGACATAAACACACACACACACACACCACACACACACACACACACACACACATGCCGACCCTGTGGTCTGTTATTCTGAAGCAGCGGCAGTAACGAACCAACAGTCTCTGGCGGCGAGCTGGCAGAAATTTTAGCACGCCGGGCGAAATGCTTAGCGGCATTTCGTCTGCCGTTACGTTGTGAGTCCAAATTCCGCCGAGGTCGACTCTGCCTTTCATCCTTTCGGCGTCGATTAAATAAGTACCAGTTACGCACTGGGGATCAATGTAATCGATTTAATCCGTTTGTCTGTCCTTGTTTGTCCTCTCTATGTTTAGCCCCTTGTAGGTAGTAAAGAAATAGGTATTTCGTCTGCCGTTACGTTCTGAGTTCAAATTCCGCCGAGGTCCACTTTGCCTTTCATCCTTTCGAGGTCGATAAATTAAGTACCAGTTGCGTATTGGGGTCGATGTAATCGACTTAATCCGTTTGTCTGTCCTTATTTGTCCGCTCTGTGTTTAACCCCTTTTAGGCAATAAAGAAATAGGTAATTCGTCTGCCGTTTCGTTCTGAGTTCAAATTCCGCCGAGGTCGGCTTTGCCTTTCATCCTTTCGTATCAGTTGCGTACTGGGGTCTATCTAAGTATCAGTTGCGTACTGGGGTCTATCTAATTGACTAGTCCCTTCTCCCTAAATTTTAGGCTTGTACCTACAGTAGAGATTATTATTATTATTATTATTATTATTATTATTGTTGTTGTTGTTGTTGTTGTTGTTGTTTTTGTTGCTGTTGTTAGTTGTAAGTGTGTTTCCCAGTTGTTCAACATGTTCGGGTCTCACGTGAAGGGCCCTCCCCCAGCTCCACCAACCCCTAAACCTATCCCCTTTGCTGAAGGGTGTCTAAGAAAATCCCTTTAAACCGATGGACGTGTTCTGACACTTCAGCCTGCCATGTCCTCCGGTGATACTAAGTGCTTCTGAGAGGGACAACGTGCGGTGGGGGTGGGTGTATGGGGGGATGCCAGTGGTATTCATGGTGGTGGTGGTGGTGGTGGTGGTACCGTTGGTGGTATCTATAGTAAGACTAGTCACAGTAATACTAGTGTGTTGTTGATGATGGTAACGGTGGTGATGATGATGATGACGATGATGATGATGATGATGATGATGATGATGATGATGATGATGATGATGATGATGACGACGACGACGACGACGATGATGATGATGACGATGATGATGATGATGATGACGACGACGATGATGATGATGATGATGATGATGATGATGATGATGATGATAACGATGATGATGATGGTGGTGGTGGTGGTGGTGGTGGTAGTTTGATTCTTGTTTTGAGTTAAAAAGATAACATTTTACGATGCTGGATTCATGTGACGAAGTGTGTGGTGGTGTGAGGTGAGGGTAAGGGTCAGGGTAAGGGTCAGGTGCCGTGTGGTGAGGAGTGGTGGTGGTGGGGTGGATGCTGGATTAATGCTTTAAACACTGAAGCTCTTTTGAGAAACTGTCAATCAATCGGAATTTGTGTCCGTTAGTTTAATGGGGCGCCACGCGGACGAATGGTTAAGATGTTTGCTTTGCAATTGCAACGTTCTGAGTTCGATCCCATTGTGCTGCATCTTGGGGACGGTCATTTATCGTTATCTTGCATCGACCCAAGCCTTGAGAGTAAAATTAAAGGGAAGGGTGAAACTGTACGGAAGCTCGTCGAATAGCTTCAACACGGAACTGAAAAGTTACACTCTTGTCACCATAGTATGATGCATTGATCCTTCCTGAGTATTGTGTTCACGATACAAGTCAAGTGTCTGTGGAATACTCGATCACTTACACGCTAATTCCATGAGCTGGTAGTATAGTTGATTGAAGAAATAAAGTATTCGCCGTCGATGCCGACGGAGATCCATTTATTACGAGTGTAAATATATTCCTGTCTAACTCAATAGAAAACATCCCCCCACACACACACAGACATTATTTACACATACATTTGTATAAACATTTGTTTATATAGACATACGTTTATATACACTTTCATATATATATCTGTATTTATGTGCTGTCTGGGTATATTTCACTGATGAAGGCAGAGCATTTCTTATCAGATTCCAAAAGCGGAAGTGATGAATTCTTGTCTGAGCATGTGACTGACTGTGAAGTACGCGACATTGAAACTAACACCCAAAATGGCCGAAATGTATCTAACGTCCGTGCTGGCTGCTGCTGCTGCTGGGTAACGCTGAAATGTTACCTTGCTTCGAAACAAGTGTGGGTTGGCGACGACGACAATCTTTTGATGATGATAATGGATGGAAGCACTCCGTCGGTTACGATGACGAGGGTTCCGGTTAATCCGAATCAACGGAACAGCCTGCTCGTGAAATTAACGTGTAAGTGGCTGAGCACTCCACAGACACGTGCACCCTTAACGTAGTTCTCGGGGATATTCAGCATGACACAGAGAGTGACAAGGCCGGCCCCTTGAAATACAGGTACAAGAGAAACAGGAAGTAAGAGTGAGAGAAAGTTGTGGTGAAAGAGTACAGCAGGGATCACCACCATTCCCTGCCGGAGCCTCGTGGAGCTTTTAGGTGTTTTCGCTCAATAAACACTCACAACGCCCGGTCTGGGAATCGAAACCGCGATCCTATGACCGCGAGTCCGCTGCCCTAACCACTGGGCCATTGCGCCTCCACATGATGATAATAATAATAATAATAATAATAATGATGATGATGATGATGATGATGATGATGATGATGATGATGATGATGATGGTGGTGGTGGTGGTGGTGGTGTGGTGGTGGTGGTGTGGTGGTGGTATGTTTATCTTACGATTTTTCCTAACAAAGTATTCGATTGTTCTTGCCGTTGCAGGTCTTCAAATCAAAGAGAACTGACCAAGCTTCCAGCCTCTCCAGCCAATAACTGCATTTTCGATTGTGGCATTTCTAACATAGCAGCATTGACCATTAGCGTAACTGTTCTGTTGTCGTTGGTGATGTTGGTCCTTTGCTGGGTCTGTCCGCGCTACATGAAGTACAGAAACCGCAAGAAGGCCGTACAGAGTGAGTTTCTTATCATTGCTTTTGCTTGTTTAATGATTCCACCATAAAGTCTTAGCCGTATTTACATTGTCTGTTTAAGGAAAATTGTGTAGTGTTTGTGGATTTTACAGAAATATCATTGACGTATATGTCAGCGTCATCGTTTTAACATCCACTTTTCCGTGCTTGAATGGATCAGATGGAATTCGTTGAGGGAAATTGTCTAGGGACGGATGCCTTTGCTGTCACCAAACCTCACCTATTTCCTTGAAAGCTAATATTTCTTCACGTCAAAAGATGCTGATGGAATAGGCATCAGGCTTTGAAAATAAAAACAAGGACTGGAGTCGATCCGTTCGATAAATTCTCAAGGTGGTGCAGCGTAATCAGATGGTGGCTAGGACAAGGCACGACGTTCTGAGTTCAAATTCCGCCGAGGTCAACTTTGCTTTTCATCCTTTCGGGGTCGATAAATTAAGTACCAGTGAAAGACTGGGGTCATTGTAATCGACTAGTCCCCTTCCCTCCAAAATTTCAGTAGAAATTTAGTAGAAAGGATTATTATTATTATTATTATTATCATTATTATTTCTATTTACAGAAGTCACAGACAGCCTTGGATTCCCCCGGACACTTGTGGCTAACACTAGCGGCATGACATTAATCTACCAATTACAGCCAATGACCTCGTCAATGGTTGGTCAAGTTGACCTCCACCAGCCAATTATGATGGACGCTAACCAGAATTTCGGACGAAGTCAAATATTTCCAGGTATGGGTGGTCGTTGCTATTGAATAATAATAATAATAATAATAATAATAATAATAATAATGCTTTCTGTATCTATTATCTGTCACTCGCCTCGGTAATTAGACTGCGGCCATGCTGGGGCAGGACCTTGAACAATTTTTGGTGAATGAATCGACTCCATGACTTTTTAAAGCCTGGTACCTATTCCATCAATCATTTTTGACGTAAACATATCAACACCGGTTCTCAAGCTGTGGTGGTGGGGGGGAAAACAGACACAAAGGCAGGCGCACATACACACACACACATTATTATTATTATTGTTAAGGATGCACATTGTTGAGAATGACTTCAAAGTTTCGGTCAGTTAAGACATCGCAAGGGTTGGTGAAAGGAAGAGCATCCCGCCAAAGAAGGAAAAAGATTATTTCGATGAATTCCGCGTGATCCATGAAGGCGTGGAAAAGTAGACGTTAAAACAATGACGATGACGACGGCGGCGGCGGCGGCGGTGATGACGACGACGATGATGATGGTGCTGCTGCTGCTGTCGATGATGATGATGATGATGATGATGGTGGTGGTGGTGGTGGTGGTGATGATGATGATGATGACAATGGTGGTGGTGGTGGTGATGATGATGATGACAATGGTGGTGGTGGTGGTGATGATGATGATGATGATGACGATGATGATGATGATGATGATGGTGCCATCACTTGTATCTCAAGAGCAACCAAACTGTGCTGATATTTTTGGATAGAATTCCGGGGAAGAGTATACCTCTGATCGTGTATTTCCCCAAAGAGATGATATTTGAAGAAGATACAACATTTCTGAATAATCGAAAAAAAGATATCCGACTTCGAAACGGAACACTTAGAATAAAATAGACATAACGAAAAACGCAAAGATTAAAGGAAAAAGCGAACAAGAACAAGGTGAATGAAAGCAGTTGCAAGCGTAAACCACGAAGCCAGAGCGAACACGGGAAAAGCAAAGTAAACAACAGCCGAACACTATAAAAACGAGAAGCTTGAACTTGTTCCAAAACGTTGAGTGTTTACTCGTATATTTAATATACTGGAGACTACCCATGTAGGTAATTTTTTTCTGCTCTTGGCACAAGGCCCGAAATTTTGAGGGAGAGGGTGCCAGTCGATTAGATCGACTCCAGTGCGCAACTGGTACTTAATTTATCGACTCCCGAAAGGATGAAAGGTAAAGTGGACCTCGGCGGAATTTGAACTCAGAAAGTAGCGGCAGACGAAATACCTATTTCTATTTCTTTACTACCCACAAGGGGCTAAACATAGAGGGGACAAACAAGGACAGACAAACGGATTAAGTCGATTACATCGACCCCAGTGCGTAACTGGTACTTATTTAATCGACCCCCGAAAGGATGAAAGGCAAAGTCAACCTCGGCGGAATTTGAACTCAGAACGTAGCGGCAGACGAAATACCTATTTCTATTTCTTTACTACCAACAAGGGGCTAAACACAGAGCTTCAAGAAATAGATAATGGTGATGATGATGATGATGAGGAGGAGGATGAGGATGATGATGAAGATGATGATGATGATGAACAATTAATTAGGCTAGTGGTAATATTATGACATACATGAATGCTATTTATCATTCCATTTGTAAATGGTACAAGTAGAATTCTACAAGAATTCTCTTTTGCGAAGACTGCGAGGTTATCCATAATAATTATAAAGTATTTTCCCGTTCCAGTAAAGAACAAGAGAGGCGTCTGTAAATGTTATTAGAAACATTTTTCACAGCCTTCGTAAGCTCTGGACATATTTGCGTGTCAGCCTCTCACCATCCACCTTGTTATCGGTGATATACATTCAAAGAGAATCTCTTCAACGCTCGCTAAAATTTTCGTTCCCTTAATCGCTCTCTGCCAAGATCTTTCCTCTTCTCTCTTACAATATACGTCTGTTTCTACCGATTTCTCACTCTACCTCTCTCTATTTGTCAGTGTCTCTCTGTCTCTCTCTTTACCAATCTATCTATCTATCTATCTATCTATCTATCTATCTATCTATCTATC